>NW_018230259.1:0-6758 GCF_001263595.1 Phalaenopsis equestris | reverse complement strand
ATATAGGACTTTTTTATTAAGACCTGAATATTGAACCCACAAAGAGAATACACAATATGCACTATTGAACAACAAACTTTCTATTCTTAATAAAAAGATAATTATCTAAACTAAAGATTATTTTTTTAATGTTGAAAATTTAAATATTTTTTTGTATTTTCAATATTTTGATAGAACAATAACAATTTAAAAAGATAACAAGAGTTTTTGTAGAAGAAAAGCACTAAATATGAAAATATCCCCCCCTGGGGGCCAACATTCCCGTATCAAACCCTAAAGCAATAACCCAAGTGGGGGGCTTTAACCTGCCACTTTAAAGTCCTGTAACTCTACACTCTTCAATGAATATTTCCCTATTTATTTGTACTCAATCATATGAACTACATTCTCATTCATACAACCTCATGTGATTCTTTCCAATTGTTGACTGAGACAATACCTGCCCAGTTCTCACATGTTCTCACAACAAATTTTAACATCTAGATTGTCCAAATCAAGAAGTAAATGAAGTGCATGGATTTAAATCATCAGAACTTCTTCCATCTTTGAAGATCAATACTTTCCACAACATCCATCCAAAACTTAATTACTTATCATTTTAAGAAGAAAGATAAAGAAAACTACTCAGAATTCATGGAGAAAATAAAACCACACTTTATTTTAAATGAAGAAATCATTGTCAAACCAACAACAAGTCTCAATTAAAACTAAAAGTAGTCTCAAAACATAAAGATAAAATTTTATCTCAAGTCCTCCACCAAACTCTTAAAGTTCATTTGATTCTCTTCTCTTTACAATCACTCAAAATAAAATACCAAAAAGAATAAAATAAAAGTAAAAGAGGTGCCTGAAAATCTCTTCGAACTAACTCCTCAAATGAGAACTTTCAAAACTTTCCAATACTTTTTGGACTCACACTTTTTTGGACCTTTTCAGGACTCTTTTCAAAGTTATTTTTTTTAATAATTTTCCAAAAGGTGCTTTGGTTTCTCTTCAAAATATGTCTTGATTTGATGTATTTTCCCAAGAGATGCATCCTTTCGAGATAATTTTTGTCTATGGTGGTTATAACCACCTATTAAGCCAATGGGTGCCTTAAAAACCTCTTCAAAATTCACAGAAACCAGGTAAAACCCAATTTTCCTCGTCCAATACCTGCCATTGGCGCTTAAGCGCGAGGCCTCCGGTGCTTAAGTGCCTCATTCTCTGTTTAACCGGCGCTTAAGCACCGGATCTGGCGCTTAGGTGCCAAAACTCTTTTGCACATTTTTCATCTTTTTACTCAAAATTTGATCCTTTTTCACTCCTTTAAGCATTTTTCACCCTTTTTACCTGTATCTGCAAGAAAAACACAAAAATACCTTCCATTAAAGCGTAATATATCAAAAATAGGTATGAAAATGTGTCTAAAAATAGTATATATTTTAAGTGTATCAATGTCACAGTTCCTGAGGAGAACCTCGGCGACTTCTCAAGCTATTCTATGGTTTGGTTTCAATTTAGAGGAGAAATATTTGAATGTTTCATCCTGTTAGTTTTATTAATTAGGGCTTACATTCTTGTGAAATGATCACACAAATAGCCTAAAAGATGTGAGGATTTTGGTCGTGATGAACAACAACCTCAGAATCCTAAAGCGAGTTAGGGCTTATATTGTATATCAGAGCCATACAAAAGCTTAAAGAAAAATTGAGGACTTTTGTCACATTAGGCAGACAACCTCAAAATCCCTTGGTTTGTTGTTTAATTCTAAAGAATGGTTTAGTTGGTGTAGATATTTTTTTTTGTTCTAGATGGAAGTATTGCCCACAATGCTAGCTCCAAGCTTCTCATCATAGTGATTTTAAGTTTTCTAATGTGTCAAGTCCTGATGTCAAATCAAGTGTTTCCTAAGGTTATGGTTGTTTAAATTTTATGGGGAATGTTAAAGTTGATTAGAGCTACACCGGTTAGGATTCTACAGTTCCCTCGTTCTGGCACCACTATTTTCTTTCGGATTTAGTTAGTCCAAATAAATTTACTAAACCTAATTTAATGATTTCTGAATGAGTTCTATACACTCATTTAGACCGTGGGAAATCTTGTTAGGAACCATAGGTTACCTTCTTCGAGGGATTCTTGATTATCTAATAGAGACGTTTTAATTTAGTTACAATTTTTGTTTTGTTTTATTTGTGATTAAATTTTAATTTGTCTTATATTTTGACTGTTGTGGTGGTGAATTTTATCTTGTTTAAACTTTTTTTTAGTTTTGGTTTTGACATGCAGGGTGACTTTAAGCATGCAAGAAAGAAACAAGAGGTACGAAAAAGTAAATGCAATAACTTAAAAGTGTTCTTGTTGATTCTTCCTGCTCCTCTACCTGAAAGGTTAGCTTTGGCAACATGTATATAATTTTGCATGGAATTCAAATTGCGGGAGTAGATGAAGGTATAGCTACCAAACCCCAATTTATGACTTTATTAAGTTTCGAAAGATTTTAGTGGATGATTTTAGAAAAAAAATATAACAAGTTCAATTTGCCCTTCAAAATATTCAAGAGATTTCAAAGTGCTCGGAGCATGAACCTGAATCACTTTGAATATTTCTTGAAATTTTTAAAGTTTTTTTTGAACTTATCATATCATTTTAATAATCATCCAAGGTTAAGCTAATGTTATCCCACTGCTCAAGTAAACTTGATGTTTTATTTTTTCCAAGACTAAGACTCTCAATTAATCAGTTGATATTTCATTTGAGAGTTATGTGGGTGGGTGCCCCTTAGGCAAATTTAAGTAAGTAAAGGTTTTGGTACCCAAAGTTGAAATCAAGCTTATAATGTGAAAAGGTGTTAATCATCAATCATGTTATTTTCTAAATCCAATCAAATGAGTTTAAATGTCAAGCCAAGGCCACTACCAAGCCCTGAACAGTCACAGTAGGTGAAATGGTAACTTAGCATAATTTTGATTTAAAAGACATGCATTCTTATTGAAAGATCACATTGGCATTTATTATGGGCTTAAAATTAATGAAATATTATCTTTCTAACTCGAACCCATCACTTGAGAATCATTTAATTTTGATTGACTTCCAAGCCATGATAATTAAGGAAATTACAATTTTGTTCTTATTATACAAAAAGTGGTAAGTGAGTTCTACTTTTTAATCTCATTGTGTTTCAATCATCCAAACATGTTCATTAATCCAAACATGTTCATTATGTTCATTATGATCAAAATTACCCATCTTCCCATTAATTAATCCTAAATTTTGATTGAGGCATCAAAATCTAAAGTTACTCCTTTACCTTTGAGACCCTTCACCTCATAACTCATTAATCAAAATTCAAATGACTTTGAGAATTTTTTAGAGTGTCCCATCTAAGGGTCAATTAAAACATCAGAGGAGAAAATATAAATTTTAAAAATTTAATTTAATTTAAATAATTATTTTAATATTAAAAAGTAGCATTTTCAAAATTGATTTACTGAACTATCCAAAATAAAATTTTTATTTATGAGAAAATCATTAGAGTCCCCTTAGGTCAGAGAAACACTTAGACAAAATGTCATGATTTTTTTAATCAAATCTTTAATTTAATTATTTATTGATATTTATGATTTAATTTGAATGGAAAAGATGTTTTATTTACAAAAATTATTTTTTATATTTTTTTAAACATCTCTGAGTCCAAAGAACTAAGAGAAATAAATTTTCTATTTTTATGATTTTTAATTTATTTATTATAATTATTTTAATGAGAAAAATTGGAAAGTGCAATTTAAGCCTTTAGAAATTTATTTTTAACTTATAAAAATTGGGGAAAATATTTTAATGAGTCCTAAGTGATCAAAGAACTATTAGGCACATTTTAAAATATTTTAAATTTTTTAGGATTTTAAATTTTTTTTAATTATTTTTAATTCAAAATAAAGCTCAAAAATCAAGAATTTTCTCAAAAATAAATTTTATTTTTCCTAAGTACCCCTGATCACAAGGAACTCAGAAAAATACTTTTCATAATTTTCTCAAGTGTATTTAATTTAATATAATTATTTTTGTGGAAAAAATACAATATTTCTTAGAAAATTAATTTTAGTGCTTAAACTTAATCAAATGATTTTTAAATTTTGATAATGGGTAAACATGATTTTTATAAACAATGTAGAATTAATTTTGTCAAATTTTTATTAGTATTTAATTTACATAACTTAAAGCAAGATATGTGCATTTAATTAACTTTAGAATTGTACATAATAATTCAAATCATCATGACATATTTTCCAAGCTTCTCTGACCATAGAAAACCTACTAAAATTATTCCCATAATTTTCCAAGTGGTATTTTAGTTTATGTAATTAAAATAAGTCAAAGCAGTCATCTTAGCTTGAAAATTAAGGTTAGAAGCATAAAGATGCCCTCTGACCTTGGAAAAATCAGAGAACATCCCCTCTGTCAAAAGGAAGGATACCCAAAAGTTTCAAGCCATGGTGAGCAATGCTTGATCATAATAAATTAAAATACTCCAAAGAGTATTTAATTCATTAAAAATCGGAGAGTTAACAAATAATAGTTAACAAATAATTTTTTTTAGTCCACATTATACTCATCTGTTCACTAAACAAGAGGATATTTTTATTTTATTTTTAGGACTTTTTTAGAGAAAGATGTGAATTTTTAAGGTTCAGGCATTTAAATAAATCCAAAAAAATCCATATTTTTCGACTCAAACATGCAGCGCCACCGCATCAAACTGTACACACGGCGCTCCTCTATTCGACGCGGACAACCACCTCAACTGCCATTTGGCCTGCCTTTTTGTTCCAGGAGTTCAAATGGCTTGATCTCCTCCATCCATTAAATAAATGTGCGATCGGACGGCTCTCCTTCATCGTCCCCAAATGGCCTAGCCCGTGAGTTGTTCACACTAAAACCTTAAGATCTCGAGCTAGACTCAACCAAATCACATGGGGTTTATTTCTAAACCTTCATCTACTCAAGATGAACATATTTATATAGCTTATATGGTATGAAATATAGTAAATACGTATGGAGAATCAAAATAGGCTCGGATTGGGGTTAAGGTTCAATACTTTTGTCTGAGAGGGGATGTCTGAATTAGATGGTTGTGGCAGCTTCAATTGGGTCCAACGAACCTCCATATGAGCTCTTGGGCAACGGTGAATTCCAACGGTGAATTCTCTAGCAATGATTTTGATCAAGCTCAATTTCAGGTGTTTTTAGATGTTGGTTTAGAGCTATCCTAGAGGCTGTTTCAGAGGAGGCTTTTGTGGGGAATCAACTCCTCTCACTATGGGGATAGTGTGTGCACAGTTAATTGGAGTTTAGTGGACTGTGAAGGTGTGAAAAAATGTGTCCCGATTTGAGTTGAAATTGTGTGCTCAAAATTAGGCTCTCAGAGGAGGAATTACAGAGGGAAAATGGTGGGCTTAAGCTTAGGAGTTCTTGGAGAGTGTTTGGAAGCAATTGAGCAGAGTCTCCCCAAGAAAATTTACTAGCTCCTATTCTATCCATGGACAAGGTGGTTTAAATAAATGGGCTTGGAGCTCAGGGCTTCAATTTCAGTGCAATTGGGTGCTTAGGTGGAGGGCAGAAAAATGTCAAGGACCAATTGGAGCTGGCTATCTTGGATGGGTGAGATTGGGTTTGAATGGAGAAATGGGGCTCTCGATTTTGGCATTTTTTAGCAACTAGGGCAGCTGACCAAAGCAGGACAGGTGTTATGAAGAGTTCTCAACATTAATTGTGTGTCAATTTTGGGGTTAGGGCATTTAATTTGGTGGAATTTGGGCATATGGCTAAAATGGGGCAAATTCGGAAGTTTTTAATTTGGGTTGAAATTGAGTGAAATTGAAGCTTGAGCAAGATCAATTGAGAGTTCAATTTGATGTGTGGAGATGTTTCAAAGAGTTCATGATGTATAATTAGAGCAATTGGAAGGATTTGGGGGTTCAATTAAGTGGGATTTTGGTTTTAGGCCAAATTGAGGCTTTTCTATTTGGGTTGAAATTGGGCTTGGATTTGATTTAAATTAAGTTTGATCATGATGAATTTGAATTTAGAATTAAAATTGGGGGGAATTAGAGCCAAATTGATGGACATTTAGGGTGAATTTGAGAAAATTGAGCCTTTAAGGGCAATTTGGGGCTTTTGGTCAAAGTTGGTCATATTTATCAAATTGGATTTAATTGAAGGGTCCAAATTTTTTTTGGAGACATTTGAGATGATTTTGAGGGTTTTGGAAAAGTTTGGGCCACCAAGGGTATTTTTGTAATTTTGGCAAATTTGGGGGTATTTTTGGTAATTTTGAAAATTTTTTGGAGGTTTTTGACAATTCGGGTGGTTTCAAATAGTTTGAGATAATTTTTGAATAAATTTAGGTATTTTGGGTGAAATTTGGAATTTTGGCAAACTTAGGGTTTGGGGATGTTTTGGTAAATTGGGTAGATTTGGGGGCAAAAGGCTAACTTAGGTATTTTGGTGAAATTGAGGTGCCAACCACCCTTTTTGAGCTATGGACCAATGGAATCTCCATTTTGGTCCTCTATGTACTGGTCTTATCTAAACCATAGCCTAGGGCTAGTGGGTCTCGGAGACCATCTACATGGGGGTCTAGTAGGCCATATTCTTTATTTGGGTCTTCTATGTACTGGTCTTGGCTAGACCCTAGCCTAGGGCTAGTGGATCTTGGCTAGACCCTTGTTTTACCATGAGCTAAGCAAATCTCTGAGTAAAGCAAGGTCGTAACCAGAGAC
>NW_018230258.1:0-582 GCF_001263595.1 Phalaenopsis equestris | reverse complement strand
TTTTGTCATTTTTTTAAAACAAGATATCGATTTTTGAAGTTTTGGTAATTTAAATAAATAAAAAAATCTTGATTTTTCTATTTAAACCACGTGCCACCACTTCAACCAACGGCATCAAAAGCTACCACACGGTGCACTGTGGAGCTGTGGGGGATTATGCCCTAGTTTGGGCTGATTTTTTAGCTCTATGATTGAGCTCGGACAGTGGGTTTGAGGGCTCAAATATGGTTGTATTGAACTCAAGAGGTCTTGAAGAAGCTCTGGGAAAAATTTTCTAGGGTCTCTCAAAGAATTTCAACAACTCCTCCGCTGGTCGTGAAAGGGGCATTTAAATAGAAGGGGTCATGATGGCTCTCAGGCCAAGAAAACGTGGCTAGGATGTTGCATAGATGGAATTCAGAAAGGCTCCAATGGACAATTGGATTGGTGGCACCTAGATGGGTTCAATTTTGGGTTTTGGCCTAGGTGACGCTCTTGGATTTAGGTTTTCCGGTAGCCAAGATGATTGGCCGGCCAAGATCAGGTCACCATCCTACTAAGGATAATAAGTGGTGGGCTAATGTGCAGCCAATTGGGTTTATG
>NW_018230257.1:0-10167 GCF_001263595.1 Phalaenopsis equestris | reverse complement strand
TATATATATATATATTTCAGGCCTTTAAAAGTATATTGAAGTAAAATGCCACTAGGGCTATAACCGAGTTCGCTTGAGTGGAGTATGCGATTGTTTGGGCTTGACTTAATTGAACCCTAAGTTGTTCACGTTCAGTTCAAATTTGAAAAGAACTTTAACATGTATCTTTATACTTGGTTTCCTCGAAATATTTAATGTTTATATTTGATTTGTAATTAACTTTTCTTAAGAACCTAAGAATTAAAATAAGTATTTATTTTTTCATATAAAATTTAAAAAAAAATGATTTGTGCATGATTTTTCATATAAAATTGGTGAATAAGTTAAAAATTTAAAGCTGCAAGTTTTTTTGCAGTCAAATAACATAAATAAGTACCGACAAACTAATTCATTGAAAAAAAATAAAAAATTGCATTAGACTAATTTAGATAATTAAATATGATTAAATTAAAAATTGGTTTGTAATTAACTTCAAGTTTTTAAAAAGGGTTCAAACTTTTGTTTATTTACTAATTTAAATAATTAAATATGATTAAATATTAATCAAGCCAAGTTTAAGTTTGTTTATCAAATGCATTTCTTCATTTAAGTCCTATGTATGAGTAATGGTAGAATTAAAGCATAGCATAAATGGACATTCCCACCACTTAAACTTTTACAAAGATTTTTAAATGTCACATAATATATTAAAAAAAAATTGCTCAACTAAATCTAAACAAACAAGCTTTTCTATGTAGGTATGAGAATTAAATGGTTAAGATTTGGAAAAATTCTTCCATATGGACGTCGTATGCAGAAATGCATGCGTTGTCTGATCTCCACCGTTGATCATATTAAAGTTATATTTCAGTGGACCCAATTTAAAAAAAATAAAAAATTGATGGAAGGTCTGATCAGTGAAAGAGATCGAGCGACACATGCATTTTTGCATACTTAGTCCGTATGGAATAATTTTTCTAAGAAACGGGGCGTTATGCATGTAAATTCCTCTTTTCTTTTTTCCTTCAAAATTTTTTTACTAATTTATTTATAATTAAGATGTTATAAAAAATTAAGATATAAAGTCAATACACATGCATCACATCATTCCCATCAAACTATTTTGTAGCCACATGTAAAGAAGGGAAAAGTGATTATCCAGTCCAAAATGGGACAATCTAATCAAACTGAACGGCCTGTTAGAATTGATGGATTTAGACAAGGGCTTGGACCTAGGGCCCGCTAAACAAAAAAAGCTTATTATTCATAAATAATTTATTTTCGACCCATTAAGTAATTTATGTTTAAATAATTTTTGAACACGAACCATCTTTTTTTTTTTTAGTTCAAATTATATAAATTATATTTTATTTAATCAAACTCAATTTATTTTATCTTGAAATATTATAAATCACAGTTTGATTAACTGCATATAACTTAGTGCGGGTTCGAATGCAACACTTTATATTTATTTTTTCTAATTAATTTAAATTAGCATATTTCAAGCCAAACTCAAACAATAATATGTAAATCAAGTCGAACAAGAACACACTTTTCACGAGCAATTTTAAGCATACGTCAATTTCAAATAGAATTAATTTCAAACAAACTAAACATAAACCAAACCTTAACTCGCTCAAGCTCGACCCATTGCACTATTGATGAATTTTACGTCAAAAAATAGCACTCCAATAATGGAGTACAGACAATGCATGCAGAGATATTCGTCGGAGCACGACAGGAACAAATGAGCTCAAATTCACTCCCATCCATTTCTTTATGGCATCAAAAAATATAAATAAATATATTAATTGCAAAGACAATAACATAGAAGATGTATTGGGGACACAATGTGGGCATTCCATTTTATGATATCAAAGCTGATGGCATCTCCTGGTTTCATAACTTTTTTATTGTGATCTTCTTGTACAAGTATGTTGTACATGATTACACTCGTGAATGCAATGATGTATAATATATCTCTAATAAAAAAACGAAGTAATTACGAATATTCGACCTTCGAGAAAAATAGTAATTGGAATCCACATGGCAATGATAAAATCATAACATATCACTAAATTTTAGTTTGATTTCGACGTTTGTGATATTTTTTTTGAAAATGTGATAAAATTTCCTATAATTTTTGTTTTGACTGTCTGGTCGAATATCAACAAAGAAATCACAACAATTGCCGTTGTTCTCATTAATTTTGAAAAATTATAGTTGCGAGCGATAAAATTTCCATACATCGCTTAGTTCTTATTCGATTTCGGCATTCATGATATCATTTGAAATGTGACAAAAATCTCTATAGCTTTCGTGTTTACCGCTTTAGTTGAATCTCAACAAAGAAATCGCAGCAATGGCTGGTGATCGAATTTTGCTCAATTCTCATTCGATTTCGATGTTCTTGATATTGTTGGAAAGATGACAATTCTCTACATCTTTCGTGTTGACCGCTCCAACTGAATCTCAACGAAGAAGTCGAAGGAATTGCAAGTGTTTGCAATTCATGAAAATTTTTCGAATGAGGAAAACAGAAGAATATGATGTTGTATATTTTCGAAGTGCAAGAATTTTTTATTGAGAATTATTTCAACACTAAATTCAGCGGATCAATCATTTGAAATTCTTCGAAGTGAATGAAGACAAACTTATGTCCATTATCATAAAAGTAGATCCATCACATACTAAATGTTCTTCCAATAAGTATCATTGGTACAAATATGTTTCCTTTAAACAGAACAAATAAGAGCAACACTAGTACGCAATATATAAATAAGAGCAACACTAACTTTGGTTGGAAGTAAGTCGGCTCATTGTCATTCCCTAGATGTCATCCATAATGGTGTGTGCTCAAAATATGACGATTGAGTCAGCTATTAATTGTTGTTGAAAGTATACCCTTTCTCCTTCGCTACTGTAAAGGTCAAAGGCGAGCCACTGCTCATAATTAACCATGCTAGAGTGAGTGAAATCAGCTTGGGCTCTGGAGGCAGCATATGTAGGAAGACCTTGACCCTCGATTGGATCCTCTGTAGTGTCACAGTGATATCGTGTATAACCTGCTCCACTGAATCTGAACACCTTGTGTCACAAATGTATATATTTTTTCTCATATCTCTACATATGATCTCAAATTTGTTGACCGCTTGTTGTAAGTCACCGTCCTCATCCCGACCAAAGAAAGGCTCGAATATGTGCTCAACCTGATGAAAATAGCCGCGCTATCATATGTAAGAAAGTTGTAGACTCACATATGCTAGCTCTACTGGTGCTCTAGGATAATAGATATCCAGAGGATTAGAACGCATCTTTAATAGGTAAAGAGATGTCAATGATCTGTACCATTGCATGTAGTGCCTCAACGTTAGACTCCTCACCATCATTAGGCACGAAGCATGAATGTCAATTCTCACGTAATGTGATATATTCTTTATGGTATTCAACCCAATCAGCATCAACCTTCCCTCTTCTATCAACTCGATGAAATCTTGTGTCATGGGTCGCACATTAACACGCAGTGTTATGCCAAACTGTCTAAGCACTCAATCTGGTAAGTGTCACTCAAATCTGATTCCAGCTAATGAGCAGTAGCATTGACAACCATATCTCCTCACCAGAGACGTATATATCAGCAACGTAATAATCTTATTTGATGACCATAAGATTCTCACATAACTTGTAATATACAAAATTACTTTCTAACAAGTAATAATGAAGAATGTAATCTTTTCAAATTTGACATATGATTTCGAACCTGGCTCTCAAAAAGCCATCAAACTCATCTATGTATACCTTGGCATTTCATGCAAGCATCTCATGTAAATGATCTTCATTCTATCTTGATATAGTCGTAAACATATTACTTTATCATGTTAACGGATAAATTAAAAGATAAACTATGTGAAGACTGTACTTGGATCCTAGGCTCATACCGTCAAGTTCTTGTGAGTATGTTACATGGATTGCTGACCTTCCAACGTGAAGCTGTTCCCAAGACGACAATTATAAAAGGCGTAAACATCCAGTAATATTGATACGCTTGGGCTTTGTTGCCTCATTTGAGTCCCTATACAAGTGTCACAAGACAGCCCCACCCGTGAGTATGTGGAGAACAATTCTAAATCTTCTCGCGATGATAGATATTGTAGATGCACCTCACATCTAGATATATCATGAAAAAGAAAACAACAAAGCATGGATAAGATGTATGCTCTAATATGCCTCTAAAATTCTATATATATCAAATCTAAGAGTCCCAGTAAAATAACCATCTCAACCATCACAAGGGCATACAAGATGAGCTTGAGCTTGGTCCATTTTAAATGTGGGCATGTTGTCTAGATTTGTAGGATCGTGATACATAATATTAGGTTTTGGATGTCCTCCTAGCAAATCATCGCAACAGTCTGGCCATGAGGCCCACCTTTCACCTAAGCCAACCACAACTCGGCCCACAGCAACATACCCATCCACTCGTAGTCCCAAAATTATACTCATGTCTTGCAGCGTGATACTCATCTCACCAACTGGAAAGCGAAATGTATTTGTCTGTGGTGACCAACACTCCACAAGGGGCGTTATAAGATGATGGTCCAACTTAATATATTGTAGTTGGCTAACAGTCCATGCCAACCATATATAGGCTTGAACCTAGGACAATTTATTGGCCACTTTTTAACCATAAGTAGATGAGATGCAGCTTCTAAAATGGTCCCCTATAAAGACATAAAAAAAATGATCAGATAAGTGAAAGATATGTCAAATTAATTAGAAACATCAAAGAAAACTGTGTCCGGATGTGCAGCCCTATGTGATTCACGTAGATATGGGCAATACTTGGATGAACTTCCGGAAGGGCCGAAGTCGGCATCTGTGCCAGCACGTCTCCTACGTCATCGTCCCACAGGTTTGTTTCCTTTATCGGTCATTAGTATATGTAACGTAATGAAGGCGTTTTTTTATTGAATTGTAATAAAGCACAAGAACACAAGAACTTAATTAGTTTTAGCCAAGATACAAAAAATTAAGTCAAAAGATTTAATAACCATAATGATAAAGGCAAGTATTATAATATATTTTTTATTAATATGAATAGTAGAAAAAATTAAAAAATGTATAATAGCTTTTGGGAATGAAAAAATTTATCTCCGTAAGCGAAGATTTTGTGACAAGTGATTCCGTTATGTTCAATAACTTCACAAATACCCAAGGTCTATTGCTACGAACAGTAGACTCATCCATAATTTTTTATATTGTCTTGTTCAAGGGCGACCGACTCTTATATGAAGAGTATGTGGTTGAAGATTGTGAGCAGAATTCATATGAATGTATTGTTCCCATGTTTCTTGATCAGGTATGGCATGAAATTCAGCCTCATATGTTTTTTTTATAATTAGTTTAAGTGTAAAAAGGTGAGACATATTTTATACAATTCATTCGCCTTTGTCCTAGCATAGCAATGACATGCGCACAAGGCATGTGGTATGTCTGAGGTATCAACTCGAAATGATCAACACGACATATCGAAAACTTGAAACTCGTGCGTGTTGGTTCAGGAAAATTCCAGACCACTTTTTCATATTCTTGTAAAGTTGTCACTCTATTAGAGAAGATAGAAATATTTTGAATTTCAGGAAGTGTAACCGCTTCAAAGCTCTTTAAAAAAAGAGACAATATTACAATAGATGGAGAAAATTAATGCTTGGATTGGTAGACCGCGGACCCACTTCAACAACCCATTGAAACATTCATATGCATTTGTGGTCATTGATTCATACATGTAGCGACCATCATGAGTTAATGACCATATAGTAATATCTCTTGCAATTAACCAATCATATGCCTCAACTTTTACACTTTTGATATCTTACATATTTCAATTGAATATACAAAGACTATCAGTATTCCCTGCAACATATATTTTTTGGCAAAGAAAGACAACATCGATAGTCTTATTCTAGATATTGTTTTTTAAAGTTCTCCCAAAGGTGTTAAACAATGTCAATGTGCAATCCCAGGAAAAATTTCCGAAGACCTCAGTCCAGCGTGACGATCGAAGATAATGCACAAGTCTTCTCTTGCAGAAGCTAGAGAAATTAATTCATGGAGTGTTTGTAGAAACCAAAATCAAAATTCGTTGCACTTTGATTCAACAACTGCAAATGCCAATGAAAATAAACCATCATTTACATCAATTCCAATTACAGAAAGTAAAGTCCCACCATATTTACTCAATAACATTGTTTTGTCTATGCTCAAAACAGGGCGACAGTATTGTCAGCCCATGATAGAAGGTCTGAAGGCTCAACAGATACGTTTGAAACTATTGGTTTCTCTTGAATGAATTATGTACACTATTCCTTGCAAAACACAGCATATTGCACATATCATATGATTCAATGCACGAAATGATTCCTCTCAGCATCCAAAAATGGCTTTTATTGCCTTGCGTCTTTGCATCAAATCTCGACATCAAATTTGGCTTCCATTCAACCGATAATCTTTCTTGGTTTTAAATTCATTTGTTGTCTAATGACAGGTAATATAAAGTGATTGATGAAATTTGTGTTACACTGTCTGAGTCCTGCATGTATGTGGACCTGCTAAAGTTGGGATCCTCCAAGCCCCTCGCAAACCTTTGACCGAACTAGCATGCAGACGCCATAAACAAGGTCTGAAAGGATGATCATATCGCACACACAAGACTGTAAACTTTTTTTTCTATTTGAGGTATATATCCTGAACTCTACGTTATTAATTATAGACCAATCGTTGAATACAAATTGCAACTATTTTTTTCCCAAAGAAGCAAACTTCCTCTACATGCTCATCAGAAATAACATTCTCTTGGGCGATGTTTTCCTTATCAACTAGCCATCAAATGTGATTTTCTCATCTCATTCCATTGTAGTTTCACAAGTTCGCACAAAGTTATTATTAGAAACCATCTATTCTAGTGTATAAGCGATTCTTGTTGAATAGGACATTATCAGATTTTTTCTTAAAAATGTTGATCCAGGGTTGAGTGTATTAGATGGTAATTCATGATCATCACTGCTTTTACTAGAACTTTCATTTGAAGAGCTCAAATTCGTTTCATAACCCCCACTAATGTTGTCCAGATTTTGACTAATGTCTGAATGTCAAACTTGAGTAGCATTAGAACTCGAAACAACATGTGGTACTGAGGTCGGTTCAGTGGCAAAAGCCGTGTTTGTATGGTATGAGTTGGTACTGTAATTTTACGCGGAGAAATTAATGAAAGCTTAAATAAATACATAATAATAGTAACATCTATAAATTCATGTTCTATACAAAACCTGGCTATCAACTGAACTTTAAAAAAGCCCAAGTGTTGTTCAACATGATCATTTTTCTTGATCTCAACATAGACAATAATATGTTGTTGATAAGCCACACTCAAAACAGCCTAAAAAACTTCATTATCAGTTATGTGGGATGCAATAAACTCATTCCCAGTAGGAAAACAAAATATCAAGTTAACATTGAAGCTTGTCGAGTCATATTTAAGAGACCTTAAGATTCAATTCTTAAGTTCTCTAAAATTTGTTTGCCTGGGAATTTGAATCAAACAGTTTGCTCCACCAGAATATTATCGTGCAAAATCTTCATTGATACGTAAGTGTCCATCATAATATAATATCAAACAAACTGATTTAGATCCCATCTTTTAGGTTTTACTGCCACTTCGCTCATAAAAAATTGAACATAAGTTAGTATATGAGACTTACTACTAGCCTTAGATGTTCTATTTATAATAAAAAAACTTAAGAATTGGTAGACTTCTCAAATCACATGATCCATCTTAAAGCTATAAGTCTACAACCAACAAACTTGAATTGTAATCCAAATAGTAATTTTCTGACCCAAATAATTCAACAGGAATGTTTAATCTGTACGAAAAAATGATAGTTTAAATTCTAAAACTAATACGAAAGATGTAATTGGGGAATTAACTAGTCAACTAAATCCAAGCACGGAGGGAAAGCCACAAAAGAAACCAACCAACTATTAAACTTGAGAAACAGTAAAACATGAAAGGAAGAAAAGAACAAATATTCAATATATGCTATAATTCATAACAAGAAAGCAGGTGCAAAACAATGACAATATGTTAGATCCAAAGGAGACCGAGAATCCATAAGAAGAAAGAAAGCAACATGTATAAAGCCATTGTTGAAAACAATGTAAACAAAACTGGTCATTTACAAGAACAATTGAACTGAAAAAAGTTTCAAACTAACAATAAACCCATGCTATCTTTTAATAAATTAAACAGTGATATTTTTCGTTTGATGCAGAGAACTTAATTGGCACATATGTAAATATGAAATTTTAAAAGTTAGATGTGTAAATATATATGATCTGTGTGCAGTATGCACATAAATGCCCAAAATTTACATATAGAAGTATCTCATTTTACATCATTAAATCATCATTATCCAATTAATCTTCCCTCTAATACAACAAAATTATTGGAATAAAGCAACCATAAATTAGCTTGAATTTGGTGGAATAAACACGATCATATATGAAAATACCACTTCTAAGCCACTGAAATCATTCATGAACCCCTATAACACATAGATACATAATGCTAAACAGAGGATAAGCAGTCGAAGCACAATAATTTTGATGTAAAATGAAGACAAACCAACATATTTCAGTAATAAACGCTGAATCTAGCAGAATAATCAATACAAGCTATAAAACATACATACAAAATGCTGAATATTATGCATTCCTGTAAATTAGAAGATATATTTTCCATCCCAATAGCTACTAAACTTATCTTAGGTTAGAACAGATCGGAAAGGTTACAAAACAATCAAATTATTTGGTAATAAAAAAAAAATATTAGATAAGAACCTCCGGCTAGTGCCGGTAAAAGGAGAGTGAAATCCGGCGAAGAAGAGGGATTTGGGTCGCACAGTTATTTGCTCGGGTCGCGCGGTGAATTCCTGCTAGCATTGGCTAGGGTTTCCAGATGAATTTTTTACTTTGTATGGGTTCAACTATTTCGACAATGGAAACTCTCAATATCGTGACTTCTAATGAAAGGAATCGAGGTGGCTCTGATCTCTCCTTTGTCTTTTTTCCGATCTTCTTGCTATCAAGGAATTCTTGTTCTACTTGGCGACATCATCTTTTCGGGACATTTCGAGGTTCCCTTGGGGAGAATCAGTCTCTTTGCTCTTTACAATCTATAGGTGTCATCGCCAAAATCTTCCTTTTTGTTGTTGAGCTATGTAGAACCAGACAAGGAATTATACATCTTGTCTAAGAAGCTCAGTTAAGTTGCTCTAGTTTTGAAGGTTAGGCCTTGTGCGCATGAGTGACATAGCCCCAAATTAAGTAACATACGAGAATATTTTAATAACAGCGCAAAGTAATCGAATAACACTTCATTTTTTTATAAATAATGCTGATGAAATATTTTTGTAACACGGCGGGATATTCTTATAACACCGCGACTATTGAAATCCGAACTTATCTCTACATTCAGAGTCCTGACGTAATATGCGCTCTCAGAATAGTTTGGACAACTAGAAATCATCTTTTTTGTTTGTGGGCTTCTACAAAATAAGAGAGAACTGTAAAGAGTTGTCGAAGAAGATGAATTCATGTTTCATTAATTCTTCTCTTCGATAGAAAATGATATTGTCACAGATGTCAAATAAACTCTAAATGGACGTGGATGTATGTCATTTCTTTAATGATGACCAACCTTTGGTAATTGGTTGCTCACATAAAGTCGGGAAAAAATAAATGTTCAAAGTTCAGTGATTCGATCAAATTTGAACCGTATAACATCATAAGTACACAAATTAATTAAGTGTGGTACGTATAATGAATATTGATGTAAGTATGTGGTCCGGTAAAAATTATAGTCCACAGATTAAAAATTTTTACTGAATGAGTATGACATCCTTAAACCTCAAAGTGAACAAAGAGCTTGCTTAAACTGTTGATTTGTATTGATGAATTTATGCAAGTCTACATTTGAGGTCATGCAATATCTGCATAGGATAGACGAGCAAGACATAAGGCATAGTAGCAGAAAAAAAAGAAACTACTTATCCACACCAAGTTGCTTACTATCCATAAGAAATAACTTTAAAAATGGAATCTGACCATGAGCACAATACCAACGATTCCAAC
>NW_018230256.1:0-404 GCF_001263595.1 Phalaenopsis equestris | reverse complement strand
TTTTGATGAAACATACTCTTTAGTAGAAGAAATGATTACTAGAAGAAATGACTACTACTAATTTTCAATGGCCCTCTGAACGGGTAAATCCTAAGTGAGTAGCTAGGATTCATGAATCTGATGCAATGTCTATTTTAGCATCTCAAATTGCTGTTATATCAAAAAAGATTGATCAAATTGGAGTGAAATATTCTCAAATACCACCAGTATTGGAGGAAAATTAGCTAGGACAGATAATTGATACTCAATCATCTTATGAAATTTTGAATGATATTAATAATCAAAATAACAATACTTATTCTAACTATTACAATCGTGGATAGAAAAATCATAATTTTAGTTGGAATAATAATAACAATTCAATGAAGCCCTCAGGAAATTTAAACAATTAAGGAAATCCTAAT
>NW_018230255.1:3801-5350 GCF_001263595.1 Phalaenopsis equestris | reverse complement strand
TAAAAAATTGGGTTGGAGGAGTTGCCCATAACAAGCTTCACCGGAATCGAAATCTCGTCGCCCGCTTCGGAAGAACGTTTTAATTTACATATAGATTTAAGTTTTAAAATCAAATATAAAAATCAAACTGACCTCATATTTTTCATAGTTTAAATGAAAGGGTGTTTTACCTCAAATCTTGTATCTATCCCGAGAGATAAACACAAGACTTGAGGATGAGACTCGATCAAATAAATTAGGAAATACATGACGTCTGTTTGATCTGGAAAACCGTTTTATGTGTTGACAAATTCCTCTATTTAATATGAAAAAATTAAATAAAGTTTATTTTAAGTTGAGTTCAGAAAAGCTTAATTATAAGGGAAGGGCAAACCTCTATAGTTAATTACATCTTAGATGACTGAAGTCACCTAAGAAAACTCTCGATAAAAATCAGGAAATATTATCTTCAAAAAGGTCAAAAGGATATGACTTTTCAACGAAGTTGGACAAAAAAGTGTGCAAAGGGGAATGGTTCAAACTTGGAACATTTATTATAGAATCCAAAGGAGGAAGAGCTAGGGGATGCCACAAATCTAGAGGAGATCCTCGTGACTTCCCAGTCTACCTTATGGTTTGGCTTCAGTTTCGAAGAGAAATATTCAAGTGTTTTTTCCTGCCAATTTTTATTTAATTAGGGCTTACATTCGTATGAAATGATCACACAAACAACCTGAAAGATGTGAGGATTTAGGTCGTGGTGGAAGACAACCTCAGAATCCTAAAACGAGTTAGGGTTTAGATCGTACAGCAGGGCTATATGAATGCCTAACGAAAAAGTTGAGGATTTATGTTGCGCTACGCGAACAACCTCAAAATCCTATGAATTGTTGTTTTAATTTCTAGGAAATGAATGATTTAGCTGGGGAAGACATGTTCTGCTGTTGAAGATGGTCGTGCTGCCCACCACGCTAGTTCCAAGCTCATTGTCGTGACGAGTTTAAGTTTTCTAGGGTGTCAGGTTATAATATCAAATTCAACGACCCTATGGTTGTAATTCTTCAAATATTTTATGGATAACATGTTGAATTTGTACGATGTATAGCATAACAGTAGAGTATGCAGTAAAGAAAGCAGTACAACATGCAGTGTAAAGGAAAAATAAAAAGAATACAGCGGGTAGGTGATTTGCAAGAAAGTAACATGTTGTAAACATAAAACAAATTTGTATACCTGGGAGTTCCGCTGTTCCTTAGGTGTAATTGATACAACAGGTACAAGCAACAAAATTTGAGGAAAAAGGCTGAAATACTTTAAAGAAACATCGTCCAGAAATCTCGAGAAAGATCGTTAAAAGACACGACAAGAGAAATGCGAGGAAATCAACGAATCAACAAATCGATTAAAATCGATGAAAATCATAAAAAACACGGGAAAATCCCGAAAAGAGACCACGAGTGCTTTGTCCAAAAATTCCAAGAAAATCATATGAAAAAGTCCGAAAGGAGGAAGACCGCAAGCACTCGGGTCGGGGCTAGACTCAACTATATATTAGTACTCGAGGGTACTC
>NW_018230255.1:0-3347 GCF_001263595.1 Phalaenopsis equestris | reverse complement strand
TGTGGCAGTGAATGTATTGTTCTCCTACTGTTCACTGGTTCCTGAATCGGATCCCGATGTCGTAGGATGAAATATCATTCTGCTCTATCACCGGTGTGTCTTTGTCATCACCGCCCTAAGCCCCAAAACAAAACCGACCTACTTGTGATCTTGCTTGATGATTTCACGTATAGCAAAAGGCTATACGTTGACACTTATGTATCAGACATAAGCATCAAAAACCGAACCAAGAAGCAAGGAAAAAAAAACAAAAAAGGGGTGAGAGAGAGAAGGGACTGATTCACTTAAAACATCGAAAAGAATGAATGATGAATCAGCTCTCAAAACTCGTGATGAAAAGATCTGAAAAGGAAAACCCGAAGATCCTTGAATCAATTCGAAAGGGTATCATTTACTCACGTTTTCATAAGTGGATCAACCAAAGTTAAAATGACCTCCTAACGCCGGTATTCATACCCCAAAGATATCTTTTATGAAATCAATTCGTCTCAGCCAAACATTCCCCCAAGATAAAATTCAAAAATCTCATAAACTTCACAATTTAAATAAAAAGAATTAAATGAAAGGAATATAACCCTGGGACGACAGCCACTTATACTTCCAAAAATCATGTCAACATTAAAGCTATTCAATTTCAGACTTAATGAAAATCTCATCGTATCAAATAAGCATGAAATCTTCCTGTTAAAACCACATAAATGCTCACAGCCAAGCTCAATATAAAGAGATGAACAACAGCTAAGGCTCTCGGCCAAGGCAACCCACAAGGGAGGCAATTACTAAGGCTCACGGTTCAGGGCAGCAAGGAACAACTGCTAAGGCCCATGACCAAAGCCACCAAAAAGGAAAGGGGGAAGCTGCCAAAGCTCACGGCCGAGGCAACCAACAGGAAGAACCACCACTAACAGCCATTAAGGCTCTCGACCAAAGCGACAAAAGGAACAAACCAAACTAATGCTTAAAGCCCAGGCAACAAAAGGAAATACCATTAGTTATTTTAACGCGCTCTCTCGATATACATAAGATGATAAATAAAATGATTATAATTTTTGGGATGACAAACTTGATTCAACAATAAAATTCAAGCCACTTAGACTCAACAAGAAGAGTCATACCGTCCCAGGCAACCCCTCAATAGGTGCACGGGTAGGAATAGGAGAAGTACAGGACAACCACCTAACAAGCCAGACCCTCGGGCAAGGGCTTAAAACGAGCCAAACTGAGCCCCTCAACTAAGGCCAAAAACCACAGCCAGCAAATGACTTAAATCGAGTCCAGGACAAGCAAAGACCGAGCCCAGCAGGGGCCAAAGCAAGACCCTTAAAGCTAGTAAAGGAGCTTCAAAGCCTCAACAAAAATTAACATCCCATGCTCTTGCAATGAAAACCGAGTACCCACAAAGACTCAAAACCGAGTCATTCAGAGCCAAGACAAGGCCCGAGCATAGATTAAAATCCAAGCTTTAAAAAAAATTAAAAATTCCAGCCATTTAAAGATAAAACCGAGTCATTGGAAGCCAAGGAACAGCTCACAAGTTTTTGTTAAAACATCAAGATATGGAGCCAATATACATCTTAAATAAGAACAACAACATAGAGAGCATATTTAGGCCCCCAACTTTAGTATTCCAATCATGAAACAACTTCCAACAAATATCTAAACAAAAGGATGCCTCATGAGGGGTTAAAACGAGCCACCAAAACAATTTATAGGACCCTCCAAATTAAAGAAATTCTTTTTTTTTTTCATAACATATGTTTCGAGCAAGGCAAAGCCATAGGTAACCAAAATCGAACCCCTCCCCCTTACTCATGCATATATATATATATATATATATATATATATTAGTTTCCACAGAAGGGAAGTAAACATGATATTCTACACATGGTTCAAGCAAGAGAGTAGCATGAGATAGAAATAAGAGTAGGTTTTCCCTCTACATTCAACACATATGGGAAGAACATAAGTAGATAATCTACACATGCTTGAATAATGAACTAAACTTCCATAAATCCATATCATATTTAATATTGCAAAATTCATGGAGTATGTCGAACCAACATGCCATACCCGATCCAAGAATGTCGCTCCCAGCAGCCCTGGTCGAGCAAAACTAAGAGAAAGAAGGGAGAGGAAACCAATTCAAACACCAAAAAATTAAAGAAGTGAGAAAATAAAATGACTGAATTTCCTCCCTTAGAGATTTTCGACATACACCCCAAGGCTACAAAACTGAGCTTTTAATAAAGAAGGAGAAGAATGATTAAGAAGATATGACAGAGGGATTCGAGCGCAGAGGATAGGATCCTCACAGAGGCCACGCTTTGCGACAATGAGAGTCGAGAATAGAGGATACAATCCTCACAGAGGATAGGATCCTCGGCAATGATAACGGGATGGGTCGTCTGCGAGATTGTCTCGCGTGCGAGAGGAACGAGCGCGGGAGCGAGACTCCAATAGCACGAAGGAGTGGAACAGGCGAAACCGAGCGAACCACGACTAGGGCAGAGGACCACAAACGCGAGAGGAAGAAACGGGAGGGGAAAATAAAATTAGGTTAAGGATTTTTTAATATAAGTTATTAATTATCATCATAATAATAATAATAATAATAATAATAATAATATATTATTTATTATTATGATTAACATTTAAATATGTATTTTCCCCAAGACGCGTCGTCGCAATGAAACAAACTTCCCCCTAGGCAAAATCGATGTTCCGGACGCATCGACGTAGTTCGTTTCGTCATCCAGAATCGTCCGGGCAACCTTATCGTCGATCTGGTAAAAAAACGCGTCGCGGTTCGAATCATATCAAAATTTAGGTAGTATGAGTTCAATCAAACAGGACGGTGCAGAGGACGACGACGCCAAATCAACGAGTACAATCAATCCTAAAACCGACAGTCTTATAGGAATACTCTCTAAGTTCCTTCAGAGTAGCCTTACCTGCTAAACAATAGCGGTCAAAACTACTATATAGAATGTTAAGTCGAACGAAGAAAAGTTTAGAATTGCTAACGGGGAGGGCTCCTTCACTAGTTTTTTAGGAGTAGTCGACAGAAAGATCCTACGGCTAGATCCTAGGCTACTAAGGAGAGGAAAACTGCACCTCGACCAAAAGCGAGGTCAACAGCTGGATAAGCTGCAGCTGCCCTAAACAGACCCTAAACCGAAACTTTAACTAACTTAAAACAAAAGGCTGAGAAACTGATGAAATTCGAACTAAACAGGGAATTTAACTGAGCTTAAAACAGGACTTAAATAAAACTTAAACAAAACGTAAGTTAAACTAAACTGAAAATTCTTCAAGCTTAAATAAAACCAAAATTGGTGAAAGAAATG
>NW_018230254.1:0-252 GCF_001263595.1 Phalaenopsis equestris | reverse complement strand
CAGGATAAAATTCTTCAGAAGCCCGCCGACAGCGCTCTCGAGGCCGTTGACTGCGAGATCGACAGTTATACCTACTCAAGCTTTTGATAAGGCCAACTTTTGAAGGGATGCTTAGGCAACTCTTGGGAATGCTCTTCCACAACTTTAAAAGAACATTTTGGCCAAAAATTGAGAAAGGTAGAGAACGTTAGAGAAGAGGAGAGAGCCCTAGAGAAAGCTAGAGAGCCTGGATGTTAGAAAAGTTCCATTAGA
>NW_018230253.1:0-851 GCF_001263595.1 Phalaenopsis equestris | reverse complement strand
AACACACAAACATGATAAAAGAAAAATACAGAGTATCAGTTTCTGAAATTCAATATTTAAGACCTAAGTTAGCAAGATTAAAGACATAGAATTAAGTTAAGTTCTAAACTAACTAAATCACAAAACTCACAACAATTACTACCCTAAAATTTTAAAACAAACTACTAACTAACACAAATATCACAATAACAATAAAATATAAAAGTCCAAAACACAATACATAGTACATATCATCACAAAGATACAAATGTAGCAGTACCACACGACATAGTCCACAACATAAAACCAAACAACACATCACAAATCTCAAGTCCAAAGAACATAGTCTAAAGCATATTACAAACATAAAAATTTCTCAATTATACTCCTCATCTTCTGAATCACCGCTATACCACTTTTCTGCAGGCTCATAATCAGGATATCAAGGATATGGAGGAAATTGCACTCCTGGGTCGCCCCTACTTAGGTTCTCCAGAGATGAGTACTCACTCTTTCTCCTACTGTACCTATCAGTATGCTCTGCAAAATGCTCTAAATTCTAAACTTTATCAGCGGTAAAATTAATATGATCCGTCATCCTCTACAATAATTGATCTTGGGTATTAGTAGACTCACCTCTAGATGTAGAAGCACATGAGGTAGATGGTCTAGATGTAAAAGCAGCAGATGTCTCCATTCCATAACTCCTACAAAATCCTCCTCTCCATCCAAAAATAGAATGCTCAGAATAAGTTTTCACATTCACCTTAGTGATGAGCTTTAGAGGTAACAACACTTTCTCCTAGATATCATATTTAATTCCAGCCTGCTTACACAAAAAAAAAGATCAAGGAAGTAAATCCCAGACTTGC
>NW_018230252.1:0-481 GCF_001263595.1 Phalaenopsis equestris | reverse complement strand
AAAATTCGGGTGGTGAAGTCGAGAGATTAATTATTGCTTGACAATGGGAAAATTTCTGTTACTTTACTGTTGAGGCCATTATTGGTATAGTCATGGAGTTCTATGAAAATGATGACCACGTCTATGTTCATGGTAAAATGGTTAAATTCACCCTGAGAAGAATTAATTAATTTTATCAATTGCGAGAAGCATTTTTCTATAAGTGAAAAATAACGTTAAGGTAAACTTCCCTGCTTCTATGTTAAATGTAATATCCATGTCTTGACATTACTTTATATCCACCAGAATGATACCTACGAATCACCATAATGAAGTTACTAAGGATAGAGCTATCCTGAAATTCTGTATCCAACAGATGGACAGTCTAGATGTTGGATCTATAATCTATAGGAACACTCGTTCTATTGTCATGGGTGAGACTATTGCTGGATTAGCACACCCTACCCTGATTTACACATTATATGAGTAGGCATGAGTTGAT
>NW_018230251.1:0-742 GCF_001263595.1 Phalaenopsis equestris | reverse complement strand
TCCCCATTTGTAAGCCTTCTTCCAAACTATGAACTTCATTTTGGATGGCCTCCAGTTGTTCATTGACATTACCAAATCTTTCCCAATTCCATTTTTTCATATGAGAGGCTAAGTTCTTTTGTTTTAACCATAATCTGATCCAGGGGTCTGCATTCAGGTTGGAATTCCAATTATTTTCCACTTCCTTAATGAAATCAGGATGTAGAGTCCACATATTCTGAAATCTGAAAGGTGTATGAGTTGGTCTAGTAGTGTGGAGCAAAGGAGAGGTCTGTGATCAGATCCAGCCATTGCAAGGCGGGTGACAGTAGAGAATGGAAATGTTTGAAACCATAAGGAGTTGTCAAGCAATCTATCCAATCTTTCCCACAAAGTGCCTCTTCTCCAAGTGAACTTTGGACCTTGAAAGCCTAGATCAAATAGACCAACATCACTGATGAAGTTATTGAATTTGGCTATTGGAGAAAGTAAAGGGGCTTTACCCACTCTTTTTTCAGTTGGAGAAGTGATATAATTGAAGTCACCCCCCAAAATCCCGAAAGAGTTAATATTTTGTCCCAAAGTCATCAGCTCATGCCACAGTTCTTGTTGGTATCTAGGAAGGCTGCTAGCATAGATGAATGATGCAAATCCCACCTGTGCTCCAATAACAAACTGAATGTGAAGAAACTGATGATGATTAACAAGTAAACTGCACTGAATTTTGCGTCTGACAAAGAGCCAAATTTTATTAGTGGAATTA
>NW_018230250.1:0-5425 GCF_001263595.1 Phalaenopsis equestris | reverse complement strand
ATGAGGACTCCTATCATATTTTTATAAGCGCATGAAAATTATATTAAGGTTTCTTGTTACTAGTGACCTGAGCTATGAACAATAACTTGAACTCACTAAAGAAGATGATAACTTTAGTAAACAAGCTATTGAACTAGCATAAAACAGATTCCTTTAATGTCATAAAGAATAAATGACACTTTAGGGCACCGTTTACTCGCAACAATCATACAACTAAGTCAAAATAAGCTATTTGACCAGCTAAATATGAACTCTCTTTGTAAGAATCAAAAGATGAAATCTTTTACTTCCTTAATGCTTTAGCTTCTATAATTTCTCTTGAAAATGCATTTTCTCGTGGCATTGTCTTCTTCCTTTTTTTTTTGCTACCTCTAGAATTTCTTCCTCCATAACACGTAAATCATCATCTTCTCCTTCTTCCTATAGTCTATAGCTCTTCTCAGTCTCGTTCTCAATAGTTCCGGTCTTGGTTGTTCCAGTCTAAACAATTCCTTCCTACAAACTAATGATACTAATGATTCAAGGTGTGTTCTCGCAGGAGTTCTATATCAAGTTTTGGAGCATTCTTTCCTTACCACCTATATCATCATCGTCATATGATCTTTCAGCTCGTTGATTTTGTAGCATAATGAATTCTATGGTAAAATTCATCTTTCTTATTTGTTCCTCCTCCTTCGAAAGATCTTTTTGTTATGTTAGAAGACAAACTCCATGCTCATCGTACTTTTAAGAATGTTAATTCTAATTTTATGTAGGATGTAGGGACCCATATCGTTTACGGTCTTATGAAATATAAAAAAAAACATGTGTTAGGAATGTGTAGAAGAAGAGAGTGGATGTGTTCTCTAGGCTTGAATTCTCAATTTTTTCGATGAGTACTCCAGAAGAATGAAACCTAAAGAGAGAAATGTAGAGTCCTCCCTTTCCTTTGATCCTCCTTCCATCTCCCTTTTCTTTCCTCCTATGCTCGTTACATAGAGAAAAAGAAAAAAAAATAGTATTAAATTATGAGTTGTATAGTATGAAGTCTGTTTATAGTGTCCCGATGAAAAAATGTGAAGTGAGATCATACGTCAATCCTTCAACTTCGAACATTTGTCCCGAGGACCACCAATTGGGCAAACCCAATAGATTGGTCCAAGGAGCGTATCTTGACTCCTGGAAAAACGATAGATTGTGCTTCAACACTTAAAATAAGTTAGATAAGTCACTTTGATAGATAAATCCGGTAGGTTTATCCGACAAGAAAGTCCAACATGTCAATTCGACAAGTTGCTTCGTGGACATGCCAGATAGAAGAGCACATAGGTTGCGCTTGGCGATGAAGAATGAACCATATAGAATGGGTCAGGAGGGCTCATCTACTCTGTCGTTGGCCCGCACCAATAAATCATTCAAGTACATATACAAAAAAAAAATCACAAGATATTAGAAAATTCATAGGACGAATATAAGCTACGAGAATTTGACAAGCCGAAGTCAATCTAGTTAGATTTGCAAAAACATAGCAAAAATGATGAGTTTCTTCTAATCCTTGTTTGCTAGAAAAGCTAGAATTTTAATATCCATTGTTAACTATATTGATACAAGGGTGTTTAGACATAAGAAATAGAATAGAATAATACAAAAACATAATAAAAAAATTTTTCACAACGAAGATATAGTTAATAATAACGATTATAAAGTATTTAATAAATCCCTGACACATTTTTTCACTATAAGCTAAAGAATAATTTTCTTGACTCTAATAAAAATTAATTTATAATTAGTATACATGAAAAACATATTTATGCAATTAGTACATTTTGTCACGGACAAATAGTCCCACATCGGCTAGGTGTATGGTCGAAAAATAGTATTTAAGTCCTGAGCTGCTCATCTCTCTTAAGAGCTTTTTTGGGAGGTGACAAGTGGTATCAAAGCAGATTACTGCCTGTCAGGTGTGTGGACTCTCCATGGTCCAGTGGGATCCTCAGTGGAACCGATCCGTGACGACGACGTCACGCGATTGAGTGGAGGAGAATGTCATAGACAAATAGTCCCACATCGGCTAGGTATATGACCGAAAAACAATATTTAAGTCATGGGCTGTCCACCTTTCTTAAAGGCTCTTTTGGGACGTGACCATTTGCTCATAAGTAAAAGTAAAAGAATGCCTCCTATTTTTAGGACAGCTGAAACCATGAAATAATTTTGAATTTAAAAATTAATGCGAAATGATTCCATGGCTAGCACTTTTTATAAATAATGAGAAATAAATAATAAAAGAAGACGTTAGTTTTGAAAAAAAAGAAAAAAATAATATTCTTTTTTACTCACTGGTCATGAATTTTTTCAACACTTGGTCTGTATTCGAACACTAAACTCGAAAATAAATAAATAACATTTCCGCCGCCGAGCCTAAGAGTATCCCGAGCAAAACACTCGCTAGCCATTTCTGACTGCCACGGTGACCCAGCGTGCGAATGGGAGTGGTGTCGTTGCCGGTGCACGTTAGGTCGGCCAGAAAATAAATAAAATAAATTATGAAAAGAGAAAATACTAAATGCTAACACAAAATATTTATAAAAATTGTAAAATAGAAAAAAAAAATCTAACAATTGCGCACTGATAATTATATATTGGCATTTAATTATTTTCAATAAAATTAAACTATCATGTTAATTTGTTTTTTAAGATGTAGGGTTTCATATCATTTGTGAGTACATATAAATTAGTGAAGATTTTACTTTTCCAGAGGAAATATAGAATAGAGAGACATGAGATTATCTATTAATAAGAAAATATTTTTAGTATTGTGCTCTTGAATCTTAAATTGTCTTTCGAAAATACGTGCCTCTAAAGTTAGAGCTAAGAGAAGGAGAAGATTGAGAGAGCGAGAGAGTAGTGTAGATGGAGAATTCGGGGAGAAAAGTCTTTTATTCATCTCTTAACCTCCTATTTATAGGAGTTTAATTGTACAATTATGAAAATGAGGGCATAGTTTTGGTAACTGCCCTAAATAAAATTAATGTGCTAATTTTACTATTAGATTTGCGTTTACAATATGAGTGCAGTACAAGGACTATAAATTGATCGATACGTTGAGTTTGGTCGATCGAGGCGGTTGGTCACATGAAGATCACTTATGTTGAGAGAAAATGGTCGGTCCACTAGTTTTTGTCGGCTGACCCTACATTTATGTTGAGAGAAAATGGTCGGTCCACTAGTTTTTTTTTTCGGCTGATACATAAAGCCTAGATTGTCGAGACTGTAAGAAAGGTTCGCCGACTGGTTCCGTCAACATCGTAAGTCAGTCGACTCAACCGAGTAGTCGGTCGTCAGACAGGCTAGTTAAGAGTATGCTTTTTGGTTCGAAACTTCATATCTCCAGTCATCATCCACAGCCGCTTGATTCCCTTAAGATTAGTGCTGGCAGTTTTGGGGCAAACATTTTAGTTCCCTGTGTTTTCATGCTCGTTGATAGCGACAACTATAATAATGACAGAAAAAATATTAAATAATAAATGACAACAAGATTGAGAAAATTAAATTAATAATCAATTTTCCTTTAGGTTTTGTGCCTAGTAAGCCCTAATAGAAGCATAGGGTTGGCATTACATTCTATTCTACCAACACTTCCCAGACAGTCAAGACATCATGACCGACAATCAAGCCAGAGGATATGGATGTCCAACTTCTAGCTATGATATACTTTCGGGTCCCTGACTTTGCAGCAGCCGCAAAGAATAAAAAGGTTGTAAAGAAAAAGAAGCGATTTAGACCTAAACCTATGTTGGCTAATCAAGTCACCTCATCCGAGGTTTCCGATGGGCAGGCGCCGAAAAAGCTTCACCAAGAAACTCTAGCTCCTGGGACTAGTATAAACGTGATTGTTGAGGGCCAGCAAGAGACAAAGTTACCAATTTTGGTGAAAGGAGGTCGAGGGAAACGATATTTGTCAGCTCTCCCCGGCCACCACCTAAGAAAGGCAATGGTACCCTATCGCATGAGAGAGAGAAGAACATTTAATAGCTCTTTTAGCGATAAACAAATTTTTAAGTGCATAAAAATCATCTTTCATTAGAGATTTTTAATAATTTCTTGACATTATCTTAAATGTCGATGAATCAGTTGGTTTGAAGGACCACAAAGGAGACAGAACATTGAAAGATCTTATCGAGCCCGCTCCCACTGTTGTGGTTGGGCCACAGGGCATGATCGTCACGCTTCCATCATCGATCGATACAGGGGGTATCGGCCATTTGAACCCTTGTCTGTTACTGGTCCAATTTTTTCGACCTCTCTCAACCACTTCTATGGTTCCCCATAGGCGAAGATCTAGTGGGGATGACTTTTCTCCAAATTTATAGAGCGGCGAATGAACATGATCAGGTCTTCGGCGGGAATGGTCGATCCTTCTGAGGGAGTAGCCAAAGGTTTTCAGATTCAAAGGTGGTTGCATTGTGAGCGGACGTCGCCATTTTGCAAAGTGTGCTAACAGATGCGATGTGTGAATTAGGGACCCTAGGTGAGTCTACCATTTTGAGCATGTTCCAGCGCGACGCCGATCGAATGAAGATTAGCTATTAAATTTGAGCCCCCGTTAAGTTGAAATATCGAACTCGTCGGAGGTATTCCTATCTACAATTTTTTCTTGGAAGAGAGAGAGAGAGAGAGCTTGGCTTGATTTTCCTTTTATACAACAAGAAAAAAATAATAATAAAATATCTTTAATTTTGTACAACTCTCATCCACGTTACATGATGAAATGTCAATGATATGGAAGTCTGACATAACTTCTAAAGATGGATGGACTTGGGTATTTCCTGGTAATGATAGCAATCTCTTGTAGTTGTATCTCTTTAGGCGGGCTAGACTGCCTCCCATGTGTGAAAGAGATGAGTTCAGACACTTCGGCAGGTAGACCCAAATAAGTCACTTCGACAGGTGCGCTAAAACTTCATGTAAAAAATCTTATACACTCACATTTATGTATACAAATTTATTTATCCTTTTTAGGCTGAGTTAGTTTTGAATAATATGAGAATAATAATAATAATAAAACTTTAATTTCCCGAACTAATTAAACAATCAAATAACATAGGCTGATCAAGGTCATTCACATGCTCTACCTATGAGACGGCCAAGGACCGTTCATTATTGAGCAAGAAAAAGGATGAATTTACATACCTACAGCAAATTATTATTTATTTATATTTATAAAACCTAAATAATTATATTTATATGCATACTAGTCAATTCTTTAATATCATATTAAACATATACTATTTCGTGCCTAATATTATCGAGAAATTATTCCATACGGGCACTGCATGCAGTCCGCATGCAGAGATGCATGTGGTGTCTAATCTCCACCGTCCATCAACGTGTTTATTATTATTTTATTAAAAAAATGAAAGTGGGGCCCACCGAAATACACATT
>NW_018230249.1:0-1441 GCF_001263595.1 Phalaenopsis equestris | reverse complement strand
AAAACTTTCTAAAAAAAGAAATTTTGCTTTTGATTCCCTGACAACGGTGCCAAAAACTTGTTCTCTCTTGATACTGCTAATATGCAAAGTACAACAATAATTCATATTATATCTCACTTATATTTCCTTACTTTGTAACAAAACTAAAAACTTGATCCTAAAAAAAATAAGAATTTAACTTTTATTTTAATTTATATATATTGGGATACTACGCAAGTATATGTATCGTTATCAAGTAATATAATACTTTTTGATTAAAGCCTCAATATCGAACCTATAGGGAATTTATACAATATGCACTTTTAGAAAACTTTCTATTTTTAAAAAGATGATACTTAAACTGAATATATTTTGCAGAAATAAAAATTCAAATATTTTTGGAATTTCTTTAAATTTTGACAAAATAGTAACAACTTAAAAAGATAACTAGAGTTTTGTAGATGAAAAGCACTTAATAAGAAAAATATCTTTTTTCTTATCATGAATCAGTAATAAGTATAGGAATTTTTTTGTGGAAGTATGCAAACTGTGTTGTGCCAAATAGAAGCAATAATATTCTCTACCCTTACTAGAGTTGCTATAAAGAACATTGGCTAATTTAAAGTTTGAATAGTTCTGAAGACTGGCTAGGCAGGGAACATACTAGCTCTCACTCTAAAGTTCCCTCAATTCCTTTGACCTGGGGGCTAACATTCTCGTATCAAAACCTAAAACAATAAGCCAAGTTGGGGGCTTTATTTTGTCATTTTAAAGTCCTCTAACTCCACACCCTTCAATGAATATTTCCCTATTTATTTGCACTCAATCATATGAACTACATTCTCATTCATACAATCTCATGTGATTCTTTTCAATTGTTGACTGAGACAATACCAGCCCGGTTCTTACATGTTCTCACAACAAATTTTAACATTTGGATTGGCCAAATCAAGAATTAAATGAAGTGCATGGATTTAAATCATCACAAAATATTCCAACATTAGAGATCAATACTCTCCACAATTTCCATGCAAAACTTAATTACTTATCATTTTAAGAAGAGACATAAAGAAAACTACTTAGAATCTATGGAGAAAATAAAACCACACTTTAGTTTAAAAGTAGAAATCATTGTCAAACCAACAACAAGTCTCAATTAAAACCAAAAGTAGTCTCAAAACAAAAAGATAAAAACTTATCTCAAGTTCTCCACCAAACTCTTAAAGTTCTATTAAATCTCTTCTCTTTACAATCACTCAAAATAAAATAACAAAAATGATAAAATAAAAGTAAAAGTGGTGCTTGAAAATCTCTACGAACTAACTCCCCGAATTGATGAACTTTCAAAACTTTTCTAGTATTTTCAGGACTCTTTTCAAAGTCTTCTCTTTTTTCTTTTACAGTTTTTCAAGAGGTGTCTTAGAAATTCTTCAAAATATGTCTACATTCGATGTATTTCCTA
>NW_018230248.1:0-2159 GCF_001263595.1 Phalaenopsis equestris | reverse complement strand
ATTTTAGATGTCTCTTAAAGATCAAGGTGAGTAATTGCTTTCTTATATGCATTAAATTAATATTTTATTTGAAAAAAACTTGCATTATTGTCTTAAAAAATATATATTTTTTATTGTACATATATTGATACTTAAAGGATATTTGAAATGAAAATAAATGAAACAAGAAAGGATAAATGGTTGTTCAATGACTTTAAATGGATAAAATAAAAATGATTAAATCAATAGGTTGTACCCCTAATGATACTAGTTGGGGACTCTATTTTACTTGTGTTTGAAAAAAGGAAATCTAAATGGTAAAGGTTTTTCTTCAAGTGCAAAATTGTGAGGGTACTAATGGACAAAAATTTTTCAGGGTAGCTTGCATACAACTTTATAGGATACCTTCGGGTATGACAGTAATCCTGGTATAACTTCTTAAAAATTTAGAAAAGATAAATGTTTAAATTAAAACAAAAAGGGTTAATCTAAAATGGAAGCTTACAGTTTAATTAATAATTGAATTAAATTTCTTTTGGACATTCATATATAATATTTGCATATTAATTTAATACATATAAGATTGTAAACATTTACTAAGTTGTGGTAAACTTACTGTTTGAATTAATTGTTTCTTTCAAGTAAAGCATTAGGTTGATATGCCTGACATGAAGAATTGATTTACAGGAGGACTATTGATACAAGGTAATATGTTGTTTATTATGCTTTTAGTTTATTTTACTGGTTAATTTTGAGAAATTTCAAACTATTGTTGGTTGGATTGTGATACTGTTTTACTTTCAAACTATATTGTTGTTTTGGATAAATTTAATTTTTCAATTAGTGTACCTTGTGAATTTTTGTAACTCTTTTTATCATTGAAAGTTATGATGGATTATTGTATAATTTAAAAAAAAGGTTAATATTGTCCAACCACAGTTTCTGATTTGGTCAATTCCAATCTATGAGGTCGGGTCTGACAAATATAAAAGATTTAGGTGGTATGGTCAATTCCAATCTATGAGGTCGGGTCTGACAAAAATGATGATTCTTTTGTCATATAAAAGATTTAGATGGTATAAATGTCAAAAAAACAAAATTTAGGTGTTAGATATATAAATTCAGAGGAATTGGGTGGTGTCTATGTAAATGCGCCTAAATTCTATTAGCTTATTGATGCAAATGGGCTTCTTGACCAAACTGCGAAGCTGGCACGCTTCGTGCCATGCTTAGGTGTTGAACGCATCAACAGTGAGGTGTTGCGAATGTGCGTGGATCTATGTTTGACACTTGGACAGGAGTATAACCATGAATTTGTGACTGTTAGGGTGACCACTCGGGTCAATTGGCCCCTTGCCTTGCCTTGCCTTATCAGGTGGAAACCACAATTCTACTATTGCTGCTAATGGATACAATGATATGGCTTCTCGGTTGATTTAATGTTGTTTTTATTGCCATTGCATAAGCTGCTCTTTTGGTGCGGTCATCTGGGTTACCTTGCGGACCTAGAGTGGTGCCAATTGAAGGAGGTTGTCAAATCAGTAGTTGTACTCTATGCTTTTGTCGAAGTTGGCCAACTTAACTAGGCCAATGTTTATGAATGTTGCAAGCCAAGGGCATAGCCAAAAGATCTTCTTGGAGGTGGATAACAATAGGCTCCAACTCTTCATGTCCAACATCTCTTTTTGGAATCACATCACCAAATCCTGACATGACTCACATATCTTTTACCTCTTACTAATAAAAACTTGGAAATTTTTTAATTGTTTTCTCTTTTTTTTTTTGCTCTAGGAAATGGTACTATAGGAATTTATTGAATTTGCATTAGACGTATCAAACACAAATCAAAGGCTAATCGTACGATATTTTTAGGTGATTGTCTTCGTTGCGTCCGATTTAGATTTGATTTTTTTGCGGGTAAAACGAGAGTTGGTAATGCAATTTTTGTCTCTTTAGTGTCGAAATAATTCGTCCTAATTTATTTGCGTTAACTTTGTATCGGTTTTGTTGAGGCTATGCTTGCGTCCAAATTTGGCGTCGAAAAAATAGAATGTTAAAAGTAGCGTCAGATTAGTGTCGAATTAGCAACAAATAATATCGAAAAATGGCAAAAAAAATAATTGTCGCTTGATCGTTGGATTATTGAACGTAAAACAAATGCTAACCTGTAACAAAAAAAA
>NW_018230247.1:0-5365 GCF_001263595.1 Phalaenopsis equestris | reverse complement strand
GAACATAATACTACTCATCCTCCTCTAACTCTTTGGATCACTCCATCCCTCGTCTCTTTGACAGAAGCAAGCATCTTTCACCACTCTCCCCCCATTAACTCACAACATAATACTACTCAATTTGATTGCATGAAACACCATTTAACCACATTAACACACTAAAGTACCACTTCTCCCTCTGTATTATATGCATTTTGCAAAAATGTCGACTTCTTTTCTAATATCAAATGCCTATATTCTAGGCTCTAGCTAATCAAATCAAATTTAATCAACAAAAAATTAATATCAAATGCCTATAATCTTTGTTTTTATATAAATCTAATTATTTGACAAAAAGATTAAATCTCATTTTAAAAGATAATTTAGCTGATCCACACCTAAAACTGATTAAATCATATAATTATATCTAATATTAATGGATGATTTACTTACACTTTAAGCGAATTATGTTTAATTAAAACTAATTTGTTCATTGCTTAATTGATAACTTTTATTAATTTAATAGTTGATATTTTTAATAGTGATTTAAGTTATCTATATTCAGTTAATTTAGTCATTTTTTTATTCAAACTTAATTAGTATATTAAAATACAACAACAACAATCCATTCTCCCACTAAGTGGGGTCAGCTACATGAATCTTTTTTCTCCATTGCATCTTATTGAGTGTTATAATTTCATTTAATTCTAATAGATTAAGATCGTTTTTTTATACAATATAACCAAGTAATTTTAGGTTTACCTCTACCTTTCTTAACTTAAGCTGAATCTAAAACATCTACTCTCCTAACCGAATCATCAGATGGTCGACATTTAATGTGACCAAACCATCTAAGAAGACCCTCTCTAATCTTGTTTGTCACTAGAGTTACACCAACCCTATCACGAATATGTTCATTTCACATTTTGTCTCCAAGTGTCAAGTCATTCATCCAACTAAGCATTCTCATCTCAGCAACACTTAACTTTGTCTTATGTTTCTATTTTAAAGGCCAAGATTTTGCGCCATAGAGCATTGCAAATCTCACCACCATCTTGTAAAATTTTTATTTCAATCTAGGTGATACTTTTCTATCACAGACCAAGAAACCCAACAGAGACACTCTTTAGTCTCGATGCATTCTTTCACTTCAACCAACCAACATGAATTCTACTAATAACATCCTCATCTATATCATCATCACTTTGAATAATAGATCTGAGATATCTAAAACGTTCAAACATTTTAATGCTTTGATCACCCATATTTACAACTCCCTCACTAGAATTACTACTACTAAAATTGCATTCCATATATTCAGTTTTATTGCTACTCAAACGAAGGCCTTTAGACTCCAATGTAGACCTCCATAATTCAATTTTTATTGAACTTTTTCTATAGTCTTATCCACAAGAAGAATATCATCAGCGAAAAGCATATACCAAGGTACATCCTCCTTTAAATGTCCAGTAAGAGCATCCATAGCTAAAGCAAAAAGATATGGGCTTAAAGCTGATCCCTGATGTAATCCAACTAAAATAAGAAAATAATTGGTCAATACTCCTTTACAAACATAAGTAGCAACTATAGTATGTATATCTTTAATGACTTGAATATAAGTCGTAGCAACATATTTCTTCTCTAGAACTGTCCAAAGTATATCTCGTGGAATCTTATCTTAAACTTTTTCTAAATAAATTAAAATCATATGTAAAACCTCTTTATGCTCTCTGTACTTCTTCATCAGACCTCTCGACAAATGTATAGCTTTCATGGTAGATCTGCCCGACATAAATCCAAACTGATTATAAGTAAAATCTTTGTAATACGTCATCACCTATGTTCAATTACCTCCTCCCATAATTTTAAAGTATGACATATCAACTTAATTCCTCTATAATTTGCATACCCTTGTGCATCCCCTTTATTCTTAACAATGGGGACCAAAATACTCTTCCTCCACTCCACAGGCATCTTTTAATTTTTAAAATAATATTAAAGAATTTAGTAAGCTAAGATACTCCCAAATCTCCTAAATGTTTCCACACTTCAATTGGGATATCATCAGATCCTACTCATCAATTTCTATTTTTACTAATGTGGCGGTAACAATAAAACAATTTATTATTATTAACGATATTAAGATCACTAAGTTCGATTGAAATTTCAGAAACTTCATTGAAAAGTTTATCAAAATAACTCACCCACCTACGTTGAATAATTATTTTTAAAAAAATTATTTTTTGATTTTCATCTTTAATATAATTTACTTGATTTGAATCTTTACTTTACTTTTCTTTTTGTTTTTCTAGTTTATAAATATATTTTTCACTCTCTTTAGTATTTAATCTACTAAAAAGATCATTAAATGCAGAATTATTAGCGTTACAGATTGTTCTCTTATATTCTCTACAGGTCATTTTATAATTTTCCCAGATCTTTAAGCTTTTACATTTAAACTTATTTTTATAACATAACTTCCTATATTTATCTTTTCTTGCACATTATTATTTCACCCCCAACTATTTTTATTTATAAAAGTTTTTTCTTTTAATTTTACAAGTACATCTTTTGTCACTTGTTTAATAATATTTGTTACTTTATTCCACATAGAATTTACTTTTCATGAACATCCTAAATCTTGATATCTTGAAGTTTACTTATAAAAATAATTTTATTTGTGTCTTTTAGGTGCCCCGAACTAATTTCATAACAATGATTACTAGTATACTTTATTTTACAACTCTTCATCTTAAAATCGAGAACTAATAATCGATGTTGAGTACTTAAATTCTCACTAGAAATGGCCTTACAATTTTTACATTTTCGACAAGCTCTTCTTCTTATAAGAAAATAATCAATTTGTATTTTATTATATTATTTCTTATAAGTAATAATATATTTCTCTCTTTTCTTGAATAAAATATTAGCAACAACAGAATCATACGCTGAAGAAAGATTTAATATAGCACTACATTCTTCATTAATCACTCAAAAACCGTAGCTACCTTGAATATTTCTAAAATCTTCTACTACTCTATCAACATATCCATTTAAATCACCTCCAATAAAAATTATTACTTCAAGAGGTATCATTTATATTAAGTCTTCTAGATCATTCCAGATTTTTTTCTTTAGAACCAATGTCTAAACCTATTTGAGGAGCATGAGCATTTATAATATTACATATCTTAGTATCAAAAACAATCATAAGGGCTACAATTCTATCTCCAATCATATTAACTTTTACAACATTATCTTTCAAACTCTTACATATAATTACAACTATACTAATTCTAGTGTGACTCTTACCTAAATACCTAATTTTAAAACCGAATCTATCAATTTCTTTAGCATTTTCTCCAAATCACTTAGTCTCTTCAATAAAGAAAATATTTATCTTTATTTAAATCATAATATCAATTAATTTCATTAATTTACCTATGAGAGTACCTATATTCTAAGATTATATCCTAATATTAATTTCATGATCTAACTTCCTTACCCACATCCGTCTGTAATGTAGAACTCTTATTTGACACTAACCCGGGCACCGCTATAGTAGTGCTTGCACATTTTTCACTGTATTCAAGTCATACAACACATCGCTTTAAAGTGACGTTCTACTATTTACACAATGATTAAAAGGATTCACGTCATGATTTTTTGACAAATTTTACGCTATTTGTCGAGTACCCAATACAACTCTCCACTATTCACATCCGGGACTTGGGACTCGACAATGACAGTGTTCGGCATTTTTATACACCGTGATGACTATTTTAGCCCCAATTTAAAAGTTCAGGGACTAATTTGAAATTTTTATACACTCCGGAAAAAAATAATAAAATTTGGAAGACTTACATACAAATCACTCAATTCTTATGTATTTACATATTTAACACCCAAACTTCAATTTTTATATACACACCACCTTACCATTGCAGGAAAATGTCTATTTCTGCTTTTAAAAAGTTAAAATAGTGATGCTTCTGGTGTCGTGCCGAAGTCGCATCCCCTTTCTGCCCCCTCGACCTTCCACTACCTCGCCGTTAGGACGATGCAGTACCTCTCCATCTCCCTCCCTCCCTCCCTCTCTCTCTCTTTCTCTCGTCTAAAAGGTTAAAAGAGCAGACTTGAGCTCGTCCAATCCTAGCGTTAAACTTTAATTGTATTCGAACACCATTTAAAATTTAGTTTATGATCGAGTGGTCTTAAAATCTGAGATTTTTTATGATAAAATAAAAAAATAAAATAAACTGAAATGGAAATAGTGAAATTTTACTTTATATTATAAAATAAAACAACTTTTAGATACATTTGATAACTACAAAAAGCTCAAAAATTAATTCAAATAGTTATTGTGATAAAATTAATAAATAAATAAACTGAAAAAGAAATAGTAAAAATTCACTTTTTTATTATAAAATAAAACAACTTTTAGATACATTTAATAATTTTGTATTAAAATCTTAACAGCAGTTTGAGAATACTTTATTTTTTACTTTTTTTTTTGTTATATTTTGATTTGAAATAAAATGAAATTAGTTTGTTAAATCTTATTTAATTATTCTTAAAAATACTTAAAATAATAAAAAATTATTTTGAGTTCTTTTAAAAATAATTTAACTTATTCTATATATATATATATATATATATTTGTCCTCTGAAACATGTCTCAAGGGATGGAGCATAAGGAAGAATAGAAAAAGATGAGAGAGAGAGAGAGGTCGAGTGCAAGATGAATCATTTCTCGGGGAAAAGATTAGTCCATTTCATTTATAAAATGCTCCCTATTTATATTCTTAGGAGAACATTAATAAAGTTGCATTTTTACCCCTACTTTAATGGGATGTTACAATTTATTATTTTGCCCTTATTTGATTAGGGATGTTTTAGATCAGTTTTTACTCTTTTAGACGATAATTATAAATACTAATGTCATTTTGAACCTGTAACTGATTCTGACATTCTTTTGTACTCATAACTGACATAAATACTTTTTCACATCAAAAGATGTTAACAACTATAAATAGGTCTAAGTCTTATGATCGCTGTCTTTGGATCGGTTGGTTTGTTGACTAGTGTTGACTTATTTCTCTTAAGCATCGATCATATTTGATTCTCAGAATTTGAGCGTCTTTCGAGTGAGTCGTGGTCGACTCAAAGTCGACTAGTGTTATTGTCTTCTGCTCGAGTGATTATTTAATAATCGGGCATAATTTAATTCGACTAGTTTTTCCTTGGTCGGCCAGTTGATCTTCAGTCTATCGGCGCACCAAGTTCTTTAAATCTATCGGATCATTGGATTTCACTTTTTCTTTTCTAAACCATTTGATCGTTTTGAGAATCGTGCCGACAATTTCCATGCGCATATATATATATA
>NW_018230246.1:0-607 GCF_001263595.1 Phalaenopsis equestris | reverse complement strand
ATCCAAAATTTAATTACTTATCTTTTTAAGGAGAAAGAAACAGAAAACTACTCAGAATCCATGGAGAAAATTAAAAAACATTTTAGTTTAAAAGTAGAAATCATTGTCAAACCAACAAGAAGCCTCGATTAAAACCAAAAGTAGTTTAAAAATAAAGATATTAACTTATCTCAAATCCTCCACAAATCTCTTGAAGTTCCTTTGATTCTCTTCTCTTTTACAACACGTTATACTCTCAAAATAAAACTAAAAACCAAAATGAAAAAAAAAGTAAATTTGTGGTGTCTGAAACTCTCCACAAGATTCACCACAATCTTCTCATGACTCAATTCTCTCTCCCTCTTCAAGCACCTATCTCAAATGACTAAACTCCCTTCTTTTATAAATTTCCCAGGAAGTGCCTTTGAAATTCTTCAAAATGTGTCCAAATTAAGGTTTATAAAATTTTAATGTTAAGAAAGATGAAAGTATGAGTTCCTATCTGATTCAAAAATATTGTAGATTCTCGAAGTTTAGAATTTAGTCCTTTTATTATCTCCACTTAAAAAATTTTTATTTAGAGTAATTTTATATACTATATTATATCCTTAAGCTTAAAAGTTTCTCA
>NW_018230245.1:0-770 GCF_001263595.1 Phalaenopsis equestris | reverse complement strand
TTTTGTTTTAATTGAGACTTGTTGCTGATTTGAAAGTTATTTCTACTTTTAAACTAAAAAGTGTGGTTTTGTTTTCTCCATGGATTCTCAGTAGTTTTCCTTATCTTTCTTCTTAAAATGTTAAGTAATTAAGTGTTGGATGGAATTTGTGGAGAGTATTGATCTTTAATGTTGGAAGAAGTTGTGATGATTTAAATCCATGTACTTCATTTACTTCTTGATATGGCCAATCTAGATATTAAAATTTGCTGTGCGAACATGTAAGAACCGTGCTAGTATTGTCTCAATTAACAATTGGAAAGAATCACATGAGGTTGTATGAATGAGAATGTAGTTCATATGATTGAGTGCAAAGAAATAGGGAAATATTCATTGAAGGGTGTAGAGTCTGATGACTTTAAAGTGACAAGTTAAAGCCCTTAACTTGGTTTATTGTTTTAGGTTCTACTACGAGATGTTAGCCCCTAGGTGGAGGGAATCAAGGGAATGCTAGAGTGAGAGCTAGTATTTTCCCTGCCTAGTCGATCTTCAGAACTATTCAAACTTAAATTAGCCAATGTTCTTTATAACATCTATAGTTAGGGTAAAGAATATTATTGCTCCTATTTGGAACAACACAACATGCATAATTCCACAACAGAATTCCTATATATATTACTAATTCATGATAAGAAGAAAGATATTTTCTTATTTAGTTCTTTTCTTCTACAAAAAATCCAGTTATCTTTTTAAATTTGTTCTGTTTTTATCAAAATTTTAAAATTTCCAAA
>NW_018230244.1:0-428 GCF_001263595.1 Phalaenopsis equestris | reverse complement strand
ATATATTAAAGCTTTGTGTGGTACGCATGTCAATTCCCCACAGAACTCCAACTTTATATCGAATAGCAATGGTTGAAGCTTGCAGCTATAAATTCCTTACTAACATACTAAAATGTAGTGCACGACAATATTTTCCATACTCGAACGAAATACAGACGACAGTGGTTTCCCTGAAAGAAGGGGCATCCAAGCTGCTTTAAATAGTGTCACCATCCATCCAGTTTCGATAACCAAATAGCAAAAGACCCAACGGTAGTTACTATGGCAGCCATAAAAGACCCAACAGCAGTTACACAAGAAAAAAATGGAAATGTACATCCTCGAATCAAGGCAAAGATAATCATCTTTGAATGACGCCATTGAAATCAAATATGAATGTCCGATTGTGTAAATAACAATAACTATCTCTCTATCTCACTATATATATA
>NW_018230243.1:0-1393 GCF_001263595.1 Phalaenopsis equestris | reverse complement strand
GTCTTCTAGTAAAAGGCATTGCTACCACACCACTAACGTTATTGTCGGATCACCACTCCCAAGCTATTGTCGCCTCTATCATCTGGTCGATAAAGCTAGAACATAATAATTATCATTGTGCCACTTTTGTCGGTCACTACGACAACGATCACTTTCGTCCCAGACCATTATCGCTTACATGGTGTCACTATCTACGGAGTCACATTGTCGCTTATTAGCCTACAGACTGCAACCATGTGGCTTACATAATTGTCTACGCCACTATTATGTGGTCGCTATCGTTGTTATCGTTCGACTATCGGTGTCCGACTGATGTCATTGCCACCGTTAGACCTCCAAATCACGGTTACCTAGCTTTCACTATACTATTATGGATCACTGTTGCCTACCAACCACTGCCATCGGTGCAAAAAAATCTAGATCGCCACCACACAACCCTTGATGTCGGTCCTCCATCATCGCAGTCTAGTCACTATCAATTCCCAATTAGTTTTCCCCATTCTTATAGTATTATATTTTGTTATTCAAGAGCATGTAAAATCTTACAGCATGTATCTGAATAATGTAATTATTTCTAGAGTGTAAGCCCCGTGTTGTTCTTTTCCTTCTAAGTTTTTCTCGTAAAAAATCCTAGCATCCCATCTATAAACTCTTCTTTTATATGTGTGTAGGATGGATTTTTATACAGCATTAAGATATTAATATAACTCTAGTGCCTCAAATTCTTAAGCCCGCAATAATTTTTACTTTTAAATAGTAAAACATGTTTTTTCATGCTCGAGTAATGTGGAAACTATGTAAAAATGGAAGTGTAGGTGTTTGGCGTGTAAAAAACATCGGAATTTAGCGTTATACATGTAAATCTTCCAAAAAATTAATAAGTTTTAAGAACTAATTAATTAAACAATTTATTAAAAGCCTCCACTTTTTGAAAACAAATAAATTTATTTTTAAGAACAACAAAACAATTTTAAGACCCTTTTTTCACTAATTTTTCTAAGAAAAATTTTAAAAATCTCCAATAAATATCAATTTATTAGATGATTTTTATCTGAGAAGTTATTAAGAAAAGATACTCTATATGGTTATCACATAATCACGGTCGAACCAACTACCTTTTTTAGGGGGGCAAACTGCTCCCCTAGACCAAATGTGGGAAGAGATATGGTCACAAAAGGGTAAAATTGATAATTTATGAGGCGGCAAAAGACCAAATTACTCCTCATACAAGTATAAATCTGAATTTGAGGGGGACAATTGACCCTTCTGGATCCTACCTGGATCCGCTCCTGCACATAATTTTTGCTTGATTAAAAAATTTTCATCAAATTATGATAAAGTATGCAAAAATTTTTAATGAATTGACAAAAATAGATTAAATATAGGATTCATA
>NW_018230242.1:0-761 GCF_001263595.1 Phalaenopsis equestris | reverse complement strand
TTTCATACTTCAACGTCCTTCCGAAGCGGACGATGGGATTTCAAATCCGGTGACCGACAGCTTCTTACGGGCAACTCCCCACAAACCAACCCGAAATAGCACCGACAACCTCTGGCGACTCTGCTGGGGATGTGCTTTTGTCTGCATACAAATAAAAAAAATATTATTTTCACACATCGGTAATGTGTCCATGTCCCTCGTGGACCAAATTACCCTTCTTCCATTGACATACTTTACCAATTTCTATCTTGGGAAAGTACAGCCAACTCCTTGGACTTCAGCACTAGCTATTCAACGATCTTTGAACAGAGGGGTTCAGAAGGCCATTAAGGACTTCTTAAATTTTTGTATGGGGTCGGATCCCCAATAGGTGTGTCAGTGGACTAATTCCACCTGGGCATTCTTTGCCACTAATAGGGTCCCGCACTGGGTCCTAAAATTTCTTCACATCTCCCTTCCAAATTTGATTTGCCATTTCACAAATTAAACCAGATCGTGTTGTGCTACGCACACTTTGAATTATTCTTATATTAATTAAATCTTACACCTTTTTAAATAAAGAGGTTAAAAATAACCCATAAATTAAGACCCGCCCGGTATACAGATCAACCTCTATTTTTAGTAATTGCACTAAAGATTACGAGTTTTTTTTTCCATAAAGCTAACCCTAAAACTTTCTATTTTAAATCCTACTGCAGTGGCCTACCCAATGCTGAACAACGGACTGCAGCGCCCGTAACGTCACTCCCACCATCAAGTTC
>NW_018230241.1:0-3229 GCF_001263595.1 Phalaenopsis equestris | reverse complement strand
TATAATAATCCTCATTTGAAAAAGAAAGAAAATGAGGAATGAAAAGATCCTGAATAAAATAAAATAAAAAGAGAAAAGAAAAAGGAGAAGAAAAAGAAAAGAAAAGAAAAGAAAAGAAAAATGAGTGAGGAGATGCTCGAGGAGATGCCTAATTAAAAAATTGTTTTGCTTGAATCAACTTAAAGAGACTTTATTACATTTTCTAAACTTATATTGGAATATTAGTAGCATTACTACTAAAGTTTTCATTAAGTCTTTTTCATATAAATGTTCTAAGTATCATTGATATGACAAAGTACAATTCTTTTTAAAAAGAATAAAGATTCAAAAATCTTAAATTTGATTACTAAGTATTCTTAGACTTACAATTTGAATCTAAGTTATTAAATATTTTTCTTAAATTCTACTATTTTATTTACTTAAACTAAAGTATAAGAGTTGTAAGTTAATCTCTATCCTAAGTCATATGATTTTATGTAATAAAAGTGTCACTTGAGAAGAAGTAACATTTATGTTTGGGGCATTTTGGTACACCAAAATAATATGTTATTTTAAGTATACATTTTATATTTATTTATAGTGACATTGCCTTTAAAGAAGGGTATTTTCATGTTTTAGTTGCAGGTATATTAATTTTAAGCATTTGGAGCAAAAGTAGCGAAAAGGACGAAATTTGGAGCCAAAACAGAGAATTTTAGGATTCTAGCGCCTGAAACGCCATTTGATAGAGAGCTGGTGCCAGAAGTGCCAGATTTGACACTTGAAGCGCCAAAACCCAGAACATTTCAGTCTTGAGCAAGTTGGTGCCTGAAGCGTCAGAACCAGCGCCAGAGATGATTATTTGCAAATTAAGGCGGTTCGGGACAAATTTTGTGTGAATATTGAAAGGTACACTTGTTATAAAAGCCCCATGGAGTGATTCAATGCATCTAGACACTTTGGAAGGTTCTTTTATGAAGAGATTTGTCTCTTGGATCAATAGACATGTCTTTTGAATTCAAATGGGTTAACTCTTGGACAGAATTTTGGAGGGAATTTTAAATTCTTTTTGGATAAAGGAGAGGGAAGTCTAGGGATTGAAGTGGTGCGTGAAAGGGGGGCTGAAGAGAGATTGGCGTGAGATAGAGAGAGAAAAAGTCAAGGGCTTTGAATTTTTTCAAGGACTATAAGAGGAGAGGGAAGGTGAGAGATTACTTCTTCATTACACTTCTAAGAGAGAATTGAGAGTGTCTGTAAAGAGGGAAAGTGCTTGATAAGAACTTCTAGGGATTTGCTTGGAAAGGATTGTGAGATAAGTTGTGTTCTTTTATTTATTTGTTTTGTAAACTTATTTTTATATATAAAATTCATATTTTGTCGTATCCTTCTCGTGAATTCTGAGTATTTTTCTTTATCATTCTCCCTACTTTGAGATATGGTTTTGTGAAGAATTTATTTTGTTTTATATGGTTTTAAATGTCAATATTTTGTGATGATTTGAACTCCGATCTTCATTTACTTTTTAATCTGACCAATTGAAATGCTAAAATATGTTGAGAAACATATGCTCCGAAAGGACTATGATTTCTACAACATGGAGAGAATCACAATTCATCCATGAGATTGGGTGCAAATAAATAAGGAAATATACTTTATTAGATGCAGAATTGGAGATTTTAAGGTAACAAATTAAAATCCCCAATTTGGTTCAGTTGATTGGAAACTAATACGAGATTGTTAGCACTCATGTGAGGGAGTAGTGGGAGCTCTAAAGTGGCAGTCGGTATCATCCCAGCCTAACCACAGAATTAGGGACCAAACTTTAGATTAGTCAATGTTCTTTATGCACTTGGAATATGATAAAGATTAGGATTGCTCCTGTTTGGCACAAAAAAAATTTATATATAAATATATTTTCAAATGATTTTAATTTTTTCACAAACCATTCACTTATTGTAAAGGGGAAGGATGCTCTCTTAAATTTGAACTCTTCACCACTAAAACTTTATTTAGTTTTCATAAAATTTACTTTTGAAATAGCAATTAGTTTAATTAACTTAGTCTTTTAACTGTATTTTATTTAACATTCACTCATTTACATTATATTCAAATTTTGTACTTTACTTTTATAGTTTAAAATTGTAGTTTACATTATAATCTTAAGTATTTACTTATAAGCATTTCCAACTTCCTTGTGAGATACATATTTAGGACTTTATTAGAGCCCTTTATTACTTGAGCGATACTTATACTTACGTTATTTTTAGGGGATTTAGCAATTTAAATTTTTTTAAAAGGATAAAACTATTTTCACAAAGTTATTTTTGTTGGGATTAAATTGCATATTTATTATTCTATCTGTCGTGAGTAGTTTATATATTGAAAAATATTTATAAAATTAACACACTAAATCCACCTGCATCAATGATGCTCTAGTACCACTTTGATACAAATCGTAATGCTTTCCATAGAAAATTTAGGTCAAACAAATATTTTATTGCAAGAACAACAAACAACTAAACACGAATACACATGTAAGCACCTAAACATCGAGAGGCTTTTCAAATTCTACAATTTGAGAGGTAGGAAATATCTCTCAACCCCTAATCCTAAGGCTCGATACCCAATCTCATGTATTAAACTAACCCTAAAATACTAAGCCATATTTATACTGAAAAATAATTAATAGTTATTGGATCCAGATTTGTCATGTTCACCATGCCCAAGGAAAAGAATAAGGACGGATGGAGAGGAAAAAAGAGAGCAAAGGAGTAACACAACAATTGTTATGTTCCCGGGGCTCTCGGATCCATTTTATTTATGGAAAAAAATTATTACAAGATACGGGGAGAGTAATGTCTAGATGACTGCAAAGCCTAAATGGTTACATCCTTCTTACATGAAACAAGATCTCCCTATTCATAGATCATAGAGGATCTAGTAAATTACACCATTGCCCCCTGGGAGTTACAAGTCATTAAGCTCCTGGGAGCTACAATTAATTAAGCTCTTGGGAGTTATAAGTAATTATACTCCAAAGAGTTGTTGGTTTTCATCGGCACCTTTTCGTATACATGACATCTTTTTATTGTTGGATCCACACGGCGAGGTGGCTAGTCGACCGGTTAGGGTAGCCGGCAGACTGATTTCTTCTATTTTCAGGATTTATTGGACATACATAAATGCAACCAATTCTCTTACTTCTTGAAATTGAAACTATAATAAGAATAAGACTTTAAATGCTAAAAAC
>NW_018230240.1:2703-6603 GCF_001263595.1 Phalaenopsis equestris | reverse complement strand
CTGGAAGGAACGTAACTGCTTCAAGGTTTTAGGGGGAGGCATTTCCAAGAAAGCTTTAATCTTATCCAGGTCGATCTCGATTCCCCGATGACAGACAACGAATCCTAGAAATTTCCCGGAGGTGACACCGAAGGCGCACTTTAAGGGATTCATTTTAAGGTCATATCATCGTAGCCGTTCAAACACAATCCTCAAAACATACAAATGGTTTATTTTCCATTTCCATTTACTTTTGATGACCACTTTTGATGACCAGATCATCCACGTATCATTCTACTTGATTGTGAATCAGGTCGTCAAAAATCTTCGTCATTGCACGCTGGTATGTCGCTCCGGCATTCTTTAGGCCGAGCGGCATCACTGTGTGGCAGAAGATTCCAATCGATGTTCTGAAAGCTGTAAACGCTGCATCCTCGGGAGCCATCTTGATTTGGTTATACCCCGACGATCCGTCCATAAAGGAGAAAATTTCATGTGTTGAAGCGATGTCCACCATCATTTCTGGTATAGGTAGTGGAAACTCGTCTTTCGGGTATGCCTTGTTCAAATCTCTGAAGTCGACACAAACGTCGATCTATCCATTTTTCTTTTTAACCGGTACAATATTGGCTAACCACGTGGGGTATTGCTCTGTTTTAACAAAGTTGGCATCTATCAATTTCTTTACCTTGGCAATGACTCTCGAGGCGCATTCTCCTTGCATTCTCCTTGGAGCTTTTTTTACTGGGGTTAAATTCTTGTCCACCCCAAGTTTATGGACTGCAATCTCTGCTGACAGTCCTGACATTTTGTCGTAGCTCTACGCGAAGCAATCTTTTAACTCTACTAATAGTTTGACCGAAATTCTTCATCATTGAGTAGAGAACTTATAAATGTAGGCCGAGGTTTCTCTTCAATCCCGAGGTTAATTTCATTTTAATTCATCAACAGTGGATTTAATTTCCTCCTCAAATTCTGGTGGAGCATTTTCTATTAGTTGATTAGTAGAGTCATCCTGTATATTGAGACAATCCTCTTCTGACTCACTAGTAAAAACTATGCAAAATTCATAATCATCGACTGGTCCAACTGTACCAAATCCGAGACCTTTTTTTGAATTGGGAGTTTGTCTTTTAGTATTCCACAATTTTTTAAAGAGTTGAAATTTATCTCTTGGCATTTGTTTTGGTAAAAGTCCCTGTTGAATTAACTTTTGAACACAAGGCGAGAAGTAACCAAAAGGCAATTCCATTAATTCATTAGAATCAACATCCAAATTTACATGTTTTTCAAGCTTAGTAGAAGTAGAAGTGCGGTAAAATTTGATCGGCCTTGAACCAACACTACGGACTTCCTTGACCTCTAAACTCTTGACCTTTTAAGGGAGAATCGGAGTGAGGGTCATAGTATCCAAATAGTGGTTTATCCGATCATACATTGTTTCATATTCATTTCTCTCTGTATCTTCTAGGGATATCTCGTACTGAGGCTTCATCTGCTTTGTCATCATTACCTCATGTTTGGAACTGTCTTCATCACCAATGTTGATAGTTGGCCTAGTCCGTTCAACAATTAAATTGATCTTTCCTCGCCCGCATCCCCGGCCTCGACCTCGGGTGCGTGAACTAGAAGAACCTCCACCAACTCGATGTAACAGAGTGGTAGAAGGTTGTTGAAGCAGAGTTGTATGGCCTTCTTTTTGTGATCCCTCTGAATCTTTATCTTTGTGTGTTAAAATTTTGCACGAGAAGACAGTCTTCTTTGGAGGCGCATAGTAGGCAGCATCTTCATGGATACCAACTTCATGCACTGAAAATGGTTGTAGGTCTCCCTTGATGCAATTTGATTGACCATCTTTGACCATCTTTCCGGTCTGATGTAGGGATGATGGAACCATGTTATGCTCATGAATCCACGGTCGACCCAATAGAGCGTTAAAAGAGGTCTCAACGTTGATGATATGAAATTTAACGGTTGTTACTAGCACTCCAACCTTCATAAGTAATGAAATTGATCCGAGGGCTTTTTCTCCCTTTTGGTTGAATCCTCTTAACATCATCTTATCGGGGATGAGCTCCTGAATGTTGAAGTCCAAATTTTCTAACGTCCATAGACTCATCAAGTTAAGAGATGCTCCAGGATCCACTAAAACTCTGGATAACACAAATCTGCCAGTGTTGACAGAGATGTAGAGTGGATGGTTGTGGTCGGCGGTACTGAGAAACAAGTCTTCATCTGTGAAGGTTACATGTGCTAGCCAACTGAGCTAAGCAAATTTCTGGATCTAGCAAAGTTGTAACCAGAGATTCTCTCATCTCCTTTGATAGGATTCGAGCGTCGTAGATGCTCAGTCGGGCAGGCAACTTCCTAAGATGAGCTAGCACGTTGTAGTCTACTTTGTATGATCCTCCGATTTTGTCTTGATTATTGGTTCTTCCACTGGCAGAGGTGGGGGTATCTCTTCTCGAGTCATTATCTATTTTTCTTTGTCTGCCGGAGCTGTTCTTGGTGGTAACACTTCCTCGCTCCTTAAGTTGACTTCTGTGATTTCTTTTCCTTGAGATATCATTGTTGAATCTTCTGGTGTCTTTTCCTCTTTTCCTCTTCGTTTTCCTCTTCGTCGGAGAGATCTAAGTTGATGGAAAGCGGTGTACCATGATGCTCGAGAGTTGGCTGTTCGTCATCAGTGCTGTCGTAAGCGATATCGTTGATGTCTTCTTTAGACTTAGACACAAGTTCATCGGACTCAAGTACAATTTGAGGATCATTTTGGGGATCAAGATCGCAACTAGCTTGGTTATAATCAGTCACGTTATTACCAGAAATAGTCAAAACGTAGCTGAAATCACAACCATTATATTCATAAGATTCCGGAGGGACAAAAAGATAATCATACAACGTCAAGGGTTCGAGGATTTTCTTCCCTGAATCCGAGACAACCAATCTAGTAGAGGCAACCCCTATCCTAACCCCCGTGCTATTGGTTCTGGTAGTGAAGCTTTTCTTTTTCTTATTCTTTGTCCTGGATGATGATGACGATGACGAATTTTCTAGTGAAATTTTCATCTCGGGCTGGGTATGCTGCAGACTCTAAATGGAGGCTTGTTTTGATGCAGACTGTAGCTTGTGCAGTATCTTCTTGGATGATCTATTCCATACCTCATTACATCCTTCTTCGGTATTTGTAGAAGCTTGTTTTGACGAATCCTGCATTTGATTGAGGACCCTCTTGAGTTCATCCCAAGTTGTACTGCATCCATCTATTCCGACATATGGATCAACTGGGGAGATTAACTCAGCTAAAATCATGTTTATGGAACCTTTTTCCGGTTCTCTCAAATACTCCTTTGAGATTGTTATATTCTCTTCCTTGACGTTTTTCTCGAGCTAGTCCTTAAAGATGAAACACTTGTCTATAGTGTGCTCAAGCAACCGGTGGTATTGGCAATAATTCGGTTCATTCTTTTTATCCACCTCTTCGGGATTCTTTGGATCAGGTAATTTGAATTCTGGTTTCTTCATCAGGCTTCTGAATATTTTTGGTACAGCTTCATCCTTGAAGGAATACACAACTTTCTGTTTCTCTAACAGGGATATTCTTTTACCCGTTGTTTGAGGTGATCCCTCCTGAGGAGGCCGTTGGTTGGATTGACTGCTTTGTTTCTGAGAGTACTGTGACAAAGACTGGCAATGCTCTTCTGCATATATCTTTATCGGCTGCTTTCCTTTATCGACAGTTGCGACTACTCCTGATTTCTTTTCAAACACTCTGTTCACCTTAGCTTTTTCATGTGGCTCCATGTGGTTCATTTCTTCTTGAAGATTGCTGGATTTATTGAGTAGGTTCTCGAAGGATCTGATGGTGAGTCCCTTAAACATGAAAGGTACTGGCCCATGAATGCTTTTGAGTAGAATCTCAAT
>NW_018230240.1:0-1961 GCF_001263595.1 Phalaenopsis equestris | reverse complement strand
AAAATCCTCGTTGTCACTATTGACGGAAACTCCGTGTTCTCGAGCTAACTCAGGAATCTCAATCCTGAGTTTCTCAAATTTTTCTTCAATTATCGACTCCTTGATTGCTTTAAGGTCTGGAGGACCCTGATGAAAATCCTCAGCTTGTTCCTCCATCTCGCTGGCCGATCAGTCATTTGATTTCGATAGACATCGAGGCTAGGCACTGGTTTTGCTTCTTGTCTTGCAGGTTCACCGAACTGTATCAGTGCAGCGACCTTAGGTACCCATACCTTCTTCCTTTTTGACGATGATGCCTCAGGACGCAGCGTCTCAGTAGAGACGTCGGTATGTCTAGGGAAGGTATGCTCCCCGTGGTGTAGACCGACTACAGTGTCAGGTATCATCTTGTCTTTCTTTCCATGATTGTAGGAATAACGGGTAAGCCTCTAGGACCCATTCTTGACTTAATCGGCCGGTGACCTACGGTTCTGGCAGTGAGGAACACGGGTAGGTGACTCTATAGTCGACCTACAAGATTTTCTAGCGGACTTAATATCCTTCAAAATTTCATTCTTCATATGAGGGGAAATTGCATGTCCCACTCGTTTAAGCAATTCACTAATAGAACATCCTTCTTAAATAGCAATTCTTCTGAAGACTGCACTAACTTGGGTGATGGGACTGAATTTCTTTCCCTTCTCACCATGTCCATGAGGTGATGGTCCATGAGGTATGTCCATGAGGTGATGGGAATGCAGCAACAATCTTCTGGATACTCTCATATCCATTAGTATCTGTCAGCAGATGGAACCTACTCCCTCGCAGGAGTGGGTAAATTTACGGTAATACCTCTTCAACCTGAAGAGGCTTCTCCTCATCAGGTGTGTTCTCAGGAGCCTGGGCTTTGTTGGCCCTCTGAGTTCTAGCTTTGATGGCCCTCCAAATTCTCCTATTGTGGTTCCTCCTTTGAGTTCAGGTCAGTGGTACAGTCCTTGAGCTCGACCCGATTTCAAACACGGGTGGTGGAACAGCTAATCCAACGGGTGGTGGAATAGTTAATCCATCAGTCGAATCTTCGACAATCATCACTTCCTTCCCCTTAGCAGCAGCGGGGATAGCAGGTTTGGCGGGTGTCGTGACGGCAGCAGCTTTAGCGTTCTTGCCGGCAGGGAAGTCTTGAAGGCAGTTCAAACTGAATTTTGCAGACAACTCTTGAACTTCCGGGGCAGCGATCTTCATTACCACAAACGGGGCTTTCCCTAGGATAACCTCGAGGTCTTCAAATCCAGCTCCGAACTTGATGGTGGGAGCGATATTACGGGTGTTGTGGTCCGTCGGGAGGTTGCAAGAAAAGGTCAGCGTTGGGTAAGCCATCGCAGCGGGCTTTAAAAAAGAAAGTTTTAGGGTTAGCTATATAGCCGAAAACCTCGTAATCCTTAGTGCAAGCACTGAAATTAGAGGTTAATCTGTAGACCGGGCGGGTCTTAATTTTCAGGTAATTTTAACATCTTTATTTAAAAAGGTGCAAAATTGATTAATATTTTGAAGTGCGCGCAACACAACACGATTTGTTTTAATTTGCGAAGCAGCAAATCAAATGTGAAAAAGGAGTTGTGAGAAAGTTTAGGACCCAGTGCGAGACCCGATTCATGGTAGAAAATGCCCAGATGGAGTTAATCCACCAACACAACTATTGGGGGTCGGACCCCACATAAAAATTTAAAGAGTCCTTAATGGCCTTCTGAACCCCTCTGTTCAAGGATGGTTGAACAGCTAGTCTTGAATTCCAAGGAGTTAGTTGTACTTTCCCAAGGTAGAAATGGGTAAAGTATCCTAACGAAAGAAGGGTAATTTGGTCCAAGAGGGACATGGACATATCACCGCCGTATGAAGATAATATTTCTTGATCCGTATGGAGAGAAAAGCTTGTCCCAGTGGAGTCGCCAGAAGCTTTCGGCGCTATTTCGGGTTGGTTTGTG
>NW_018230239.1:0-985 GCF_001263595.1 Phalaenopsis equestris | reverse complement strand
TTCTCAACAAGTGGTATCAGAGCCAGGTTCGAGGGTAGAGAAGAATAGTTCGGCGCGGGAGGCTATCGAGAGGAAGGGTCAACTTTTCGATTGGCGGCAACAAAATTTTCTTGCTGAAGGAGGAATATCTGATTTGGGCGAGCAGAGAAGGATCGCGGAGGAGTTGCTGTTTCGGTGGTTTTGAGGCAGTTTGAGGCCAAGGAAGTTCGCGTAAGGAGGTTCGCGAACGGGCTTCGGCTCGGGAAGAAGATCGCGTCGCGGGAGTCTTCGGGCGCAAGCAATCGAGGGAGAGTTCGGCGGAGAGCTTCGCGATAGGTGGAGGCAAGCTGTTCACGATAGAGAGCTTCGTGGGCTTCGCGCGAGACGGAGGAAGATCGCAAACAGAAAAGGAAGGAGAAGATGTGCTGGATGTGGAGAAGGGCTGGGAAGGAAGGGAATCAATAGAGAATATTCCTTCATAATTCTTTTCAAAAAATTCATCCGTTAGAAAGAAGGGAATATTTGAGGAATATTCGCCGGAGCCTCCTGCTTTAAAATTGGGAAGGAACCTGCGAGGAGATTTCTTCTAAACGGTGCTGGTGGAGGAAAAGGAAAACGCAGAAATCCAAGGCATCCGAAAATTGCCAAGGGAAGGCTTCCAAAATTTGATTGTGCTGGAGGGATTTCCTTTAGATTAAAGGAAAGTGTTTTAATTAAATTTCTTTAAATTAAATTAAGAAAATTTAATTAAGAATTTCTTTTTCACTGGGTAAAGAGAGGAAATAAAGGAAATATTTATTTCTTCTCTTGGAGGCGGTGTTTGCACAAAAATTTTATTTTAAAAAAAAAAAAAAAAAAAAAAAAAAATTTTAAACAAGGATTTTTGCAGAGAAATTTTTTGCAGAAAATATTGTTGCAGGATCAATTTCCAGTGACATTTTCTGGTGCAAAATTCGAGGTGGTGAACTTCAACGGAACTGGTAACTTCGGATTGTGGCAAACCAGG
>NW_018230238.1:0-935 GCF_001263595.1 Phalaenopsis equestris | reverse complement strand
ATCTTCCATGGTCCCTTCGAAATCGTCGATGTATTTGACGATTAATTGATTGTTAGACCCATTTAATTCTCCAACAACGAGTCGGTAGAATTCTTCAGTGTATTCGCTTATAGATTTGGAGTCATGGGAGCAATATTGATATTGAGTGTATAACATTTGTTCATAATCTGTTAGTAAAAAATGCCCTCGCAGGAGTTGCTTGATTCTAAACCAACTGCGAATTGCTCCTTAAGCATCTGATTAAGCTTTAGCCACCACACTGCTGCCCTACCTTTTAAACAACATGCTACATATGTCACTTATTTTTCTGAGTGAATCTCCATATGTTCAAAAAAAGGTTTTCCACTGATCATTCTCAATCTATATTAAAAGTGCAACTGACCATCAACGAAGAGAATATCAAATTTCACATGAAACCCACCATAATTTTTTTCACTCCAATTAAAATGATGAAGGCAGCAAGGGAATGTTAAAATGTTGCTTGTGAAATTACATGGTAAGAATTTTAATGAAGAAATTTCGTTGAAAATACAATATAAACAATATAATAAATGTAGGGAAATTTACATACATAAAACCGAATTCTGATGTATTTACCTATCTTACATAAAAAATTTGATATTTACCTGCTTGCCACTTTTCCCATGCATGAAAAAGTGGAATTGAGTTTGGAGCATTAACAATTAGTGGTAATGTTGATGTGATAGGAAAGAATTGAGCGAAGTGCAGCTGAATATCAAAATTTGGGTGTCAGATATGTAAATACAAAAGAATTACGTGTTCTGTATGTAAATGCACCTATATTGTATTATAAATTTATGAAAAAAATGAATGTTGGATATGTAAAAGGGAAGAATGCTTCGGTCCGTTTGTGTGATAAAAAGTTCACTTACACTGAAAGAAATTTTATAAGACGGTGGTGAGACCTACAATGC
>NW_018230237.1:4405-5232 GCF_001263595.1 Phalaenopsis equestris | reverse complement strand
TCTCTTTCTCCTTCTTTTTTATCTCTACTCTCTCTCTCCTCTCTATTTCTAAAGCTCTATCTTTTTCTCTCAACCTCTTCCTCTCTCACTAACTCTCATTCTTTGTCACTCTCCCTCTTGTATCACTTCCTAACTCTTGCTCTCTCCCTCCTCTCTAACAGTCTACCTCTCTCTTTCTGCTTGTCTCTCTAACACACACTCTCCTTACCTCTTCATTTCTCCCATCCTTCTCCCATGATGCCTTGTCTCTCCCTCCTTCATTCCCTCTCCCACCATCTCTTTGTTCCTCTCTCTCTCTTTCCATCTCTACCTCTCACTTTCTATATCTATATCTATCTCTCCCATTCTCTCTAGCTTTCTCTCATCCTCCATCTGTCCCTCCCTCCATCCCTCCCACCTCTCCCTCACTCTTGTATTATCTATCTCTTATCTTTTCTCATATTTTTTCTATCTCTTATGTCCCTCTTACTTGTTGAATCATTCACTTCTGTCTCTCTCAATCTCTTCATCTCTTTCACTATCTTTTTCTCATCCTTGGTCTTGCTTTCTTACTGTTTCTTCTTTATCTCTCCTCTCTTTCGTCCCCTCTCTATCTCTCAAGGGTTATCTCTCTCTCTCAACCTCTTCCCTCTCCCACTAACTCTCTTTCTCTATCACTTTCCCTCATGTATTACTCTCTAACTCTTGTACTCTCTCTCCTCTCTCGTTGTCTGCCTCTCTCTACCTTGATCATTTTTTAGGTAACTCTCTCCATTTTTCTCCCTCATGTCTCATTCTCTAACTTTTTCTCTCATCCTTATTATGAGAAAGAGAAAGAGAGAGAGAGA
>NW_018230237.1:0-534 GCF_001263595.1 Phalaenopsis equestris | reverse complement strand
TGTCTCTCTTTCCCTCTCTTTCTTTATCTTTCTCTCGTTCTCTTCTCCCCTCATTTCCCCTCCCTCCCTATAACTCCCTCTCATTATCTATCTCCCCATCCCTCACTCACTTTTCCCTGTCCCACTTTAACTCTCTCATTCTCTCTCTAATGTGCTCTAACTCTCTCTTACTCTAACACTTTCACACACCCTCTCTTTCAATCTCTCTCTTCTTCTCCCACTTTCTCTCTCTAATGTATTCTTCTTTCACTGATATTTTTTTCTCACTTTATCAATCTCTCTCACTTTCTCTCTTGTGCTCTCCTTCTTTCTCTCTTGTGCTCTCCTCTCTCTAGCTTTGCATCTCTCTCACTCTCTCTCCCTCCTTCACTCTTTCTTTCTATAGCTCTCTTCTACTTCATTTCTCTACCTCATGCTCTCCCTCTCCACCCCATCATCGCTCTCTATCCCTCTTTTCATCCCTCTCTCTCCTTCTTTTTATCCCTCTTCCTCTCTCCCTTTCCCTCTCCCTTCCTCCTCTCTATCCATCTCTCA
>NW_018230236.1:0-11335 GCF_001263595.1 Phalaenopsis equestris | reverse complement strand
GTCAGTTGTGTTTTATAAGACTTCGTTTGACTATGCTGAATTGAAATTGCCAGTTGGCCCTTGATGGCCTTAACTCCAACAAATACGCTAGTTTGTTACTATTGATATATGTATAAGGAACTCCTGTCGACAGAGTAAAGTTATGCTATCGGGTAAATGATGAATCACCGTAATCCAACAAATAACTTACTTCTCAATGAGGTGATCCTTCAGGGATGTTTTGTGTAGTTATGTGATGGGTAGTTCTTATCCCTGAAAAAGAAGTCTCGGGGGCATCTGTAAGATAACTGATGATGATAAATTCTTCGCTTGAGTTGGGTTATTATGAGAGGCAGGTTGATGCCTCCACTCGACTCGATAAACTCTAGTCTTTGGTTTGGACATCCTTCACTCGAACATCCTTCAATCCCGACTTAGGGGGCTGCACCTAGTCAGGCAGGTCTTTCGATATTCGGCTAATGAATGCTTATCCTTCTGATACTGACCCTCAGTCTTCCATTGATGGAACTTCGGTCTTCCATCCGTGGGCCTTTAATGGGCCCTATTTCTTGGTCCGTGGGCTCTCCTTAGTTGTATTCTTTTGTACTTCTTATTGGATTTTCTCGATTAATGCAGACACGTATCTAATTTACAAGCAGATAAGATATAAGAAAAGGTAAGTTTAAGCAGTGAGAGATAAAGGAGGTGAGCAAATTTTTCTAAGACAAGATGAAGATTTAAATGATGGAGGAATCAAAGTGATAGTTTGGCCAATTATAGAGGAGGTAAAGATAAGGTGGGGAGAGATCACTTGGGCAATGACCAAATATTTATAGTCAAGAGTACAAAGGAGATGATCAGGTGGAGAAGATTCACAAGGAATAAAAGGTAACATGAGCAGAAATAAAAAACAATATAGTATAACACACGCACGAGTTAGATCTTTATAAGTCCATAATGTATGTAAATCTATTTAAATACATAATCTATCATACATTCTAATAAAATAAATATTTAAGAATACAAAATATTTTAAAAAATTACAAATTTATCATTAATTAATTCAACAAGAAAAACACAAAAAAAATGGGGATAATTGAATGTGTATGACACTAGTGAAAATAAAATAAAAATTTTCAAGATGTTCTTTATATAAAACAAGATTTTGAAAATCAGATCGGACATCAACTTAGGAGAATGAAGAGTTCATGAATCAGATCAGACATCAACTTAGGAGAATGAAGAGTTCATGATTCATCGGTTTAGGGTTTGAACCTTAATGTAATAATTATAAATATCAACTAAATATGATCTAAATTATAAAATATTGATAAAATAATATCAAATATTAAAAAAATCAAACTAGTAGCACTTAAAAATTGAAAAGCTTTTGGGCACACATTCAATTTGTAATTATAAATTTAAAAATGTACAAAATTATTAGTGTACCACTAATGTCAAATGATCAAATCGAGCCCTAACGTTATGTCCAAAATCTAATAAAATCATGTTACGTGGATTTGACAAAAAAATTAAAACAATCATTTTAGCACAAGAGTTTTAGCACAAGAGAATATTCAGCACAAGAGAATATTCCTCCCGTGTTATTTCGTATTATTCATGTGTTATTGTGGTGGTATTCATGTATTATTGTGTTCTGAGAATATTCATTGCGTTATAATAACACAATAACACATCAATATCACCACAATATCACCTGAATATCTCAAAATAATATGTGAGAAATTTTCTCTTATATTACCAGACCGGATCACAAAAAAATAAATTATTTTTTTTCCTGTTAACTCCACGTGGAGGTGATTCATTATACTCCGAAAATAATAATAATTTTCCGTAGTGTTTTTCAGAAGTGAAAAAAAAAAAAAAAAAAAAAAAGCGTGGGTTTCACATCGAGATGTTCCGTTTTGCTATAAAGCTCAGACCATAACAGATAGGGTTTCTTGCGATGGGCCGTCTAGGTCACCTGTGGCGGCTAGAGCTCTACGATGTGGTTGGCCGAGTGGATGCAACCTGAGTGGAAGCTCGCTGGCCACAGAGATTGCAATGTGGGACTGGAGCAACCGTACCGACGAGGAGGTTTATCTTCTTTAACCGTCGGCATAGTTACACTTCTGTTTCTCTTCCAGATCTCTTCAATTTTTTGCTTTTCCTAGCGATCCGCTCGCTGAATCCGTCCAAGGTTTCCGATCCTTTGGAATCTCATGTGATGCTTATTGGGTTTTCGCGTTATTTCCTCTGTTTTAAAAGTAGGGTTACGGTTTACCCTGATAGGTTTCTAACAAATAGAAATGTAAAATTGATTATCTTATGTTTTTTTTCTACTTTCTTGATCCTTTTTCTGTCGTTTCTTTTTTCTCTCTCACATGTTTCTCTTTTTTTCTTTTCCTCATTTGCCGATTTAAACATTTTTTTTTTGTTTTTCTGTTGTATTTCAATATCTAAACACATGAACTGGAAGAGAGATCAGATTCACAGATTGTAGGTTTGAAAAAATTTGCATCCTCTGTTTAAAATATTGATAGAGAGAAGTCTAGTGTTAGAGTTGGAAAAAGCCAATTTGCAGAATGAAGACACCTTAATGAGATTGTGATCTTTATTTCGAAGGTTGGCGATAGAAATTTCTTATTGCAGTTCTCCGTGCCTCTCAAAAAATTCACTTTTGAGGTTGGCCTCGAACAAATTGCTACATATCTGTGCACGCACGTTGTTACCTTGTGCTGTTTGCATTATCATCAGTGTCATCCCAACTATTGGGATCTGCAAACGTTTGATTTGTGAAATTTTCATTGATTGGGCTTGACTATTGTTTTTAATTTCTTTTACTTACCACTGGAGTTTTTCTATCGTTTAGCGTTGAAGATTTGTGGATTAATAATAAATATCGTTAGTTTTTATGATACTCTTTTTTATATGAAATTGAACGCAGAAGCTAAGAACTTTTCTTGCTCAATGCATATGTTAGTGACAATTGAAAGTAATTTCTTTATTCATCTTTGTGTATGTTGATTTGCATACGATTGAAAGTAATTTGCTCCAAAATAGTTCTGGCAAATTTATGTGTTGTAGTTGAATTATTATGTTAGTTACAATTGTTTTGTTTATTTTTTTGGCATATCCTTGCTATTTCATTCTTTTAAGTACAAGCTTTGTAAACCGTTAACCTAGATTGAGAGACAGAAACCTAATAGTATAGTTAAAAAGGCCAATTTGCAGAATAAAGACACCTCAAGGAGGTTGTGATCTTTGTTTCGAAGGTTGGCGATAATAATAAATTATTATAGCAGTTCTCCGTGCCTCCCAAGCGTTTCACTTTTGAGGATGGCCTCGAACAAATTGCTACACCTATGAAACTTTTCTTTTTATTTTATTTGTTACTTCCTTTTAAGCTTCTCTTTTCCCTCTAATATCTTTTGTAACGAATTAATATGTTTTTATTGTCAGTTTTATGATTCGCCTTCTTCCAACGATATGGGAGTAGCTGTAGGGGTGTAAATGAGCCGAACATGAGCAAGCCTAGGCTCAGCTCGAGTTTGGCTCATTTATACTTTGTGCTAAAAAAGTGTGTTCATGTTCAGCTCGTTTGCTCAGCGAGCGTAACACGAGCTGTCCACAAACAACCATAATCACTTGGCTATAAGATGTAAAGTATTGGGGCAATATTTAAAATTATTGTTTATATTAAAATATTATTTGAACCTAATTTAATATTTTTTATTCTATTTTCTTAATTAATACTTTTAATTGATTATAATCTTTGTAGCCTTGCAGTTAATTAATTTTTTTTTAAAAAATTACTCATCAATATAAATAAATTATATATATATACATATATATATATTTATATATTTATATAATTGATAAGTAGTATTTTGAGCCGAACAAGAATGAATAAAATTTTGTTTGTGTTCGGCTCTTTAACTTAGCAAACTAGCCGTTTGACAGCCCTAAGTAGCTGATGCTCATTATGTTTAATTTTCCAATACGGTTGATGTTTGATTGGGTTGATGGCCACTTTTGTTCTGTTGATTGGTTCCTTGTTATTAGAATGACCAAATTTTTAGAAGGAGCATGTTTATAAGCAAATCATGGGAGAGTTAAAAAAAAAAACAATGGCATAAACTCCCCAAGTGGGGGAGTTTTTATACCTTTCTCTTCCTAAGAAATCCACGACATGTAAAGCGCAACACATCCTCTCTTGGTTAAACTTGAAAATCTTCTCCTCCCTCTTCTTGTTTTCTGCTTTTGTTCTCTCTTTTTCCATTTCTTCTTTCCTCGTTAATTTTCTTTTACTCCTATAATTGTCATATTTTTTTATTTCTTTCTCTAATATGAATTGTAATATTGTTAATTTTTTATGTTATGTTATAATTTTCCTTGTTTTCTTAAATTACTTATTTATATACCTCAACCCTCCCGCCCTCCCTAATTTTGTGTATTTTGGTCCTCATTTTTAAGAATAAAGGGGATGCATTAGACTGTACAAATCATAAAAGAATTAAGTTGATGTGTCATATTTTAAAATTATGGGAGAGGGTAATTGAATATAGGTTAATACGTATTATAAAGATGTCTCATAATCAAATTGGATTTATGCTGAGCAGGTCTATTATGGAAATTATATATTTTTTGAGAAGTTTGATGGAGAAGTTCAGAGATAATAAAGAGAATCTACTTTTGATTTTTATTGATTTTGAGAAGCTTACGATAAGGCTCTTACATTAGAAATTCTTTTGAGAGTTTTTCAGAAGAAAGGTGTTGATATGACTTATAATCAAGTCATTAAAGACGTATATATTAGAGTTGTTACTTGTGTTCTAACTTAAGGAGAGGATTGAACAAATATTTTCCTATTTCTGGTGGATTATATCAGGGATCGGCTTTAAGCCTATATCTTTTTGCTTTAGTTATGGGTGGTCTTACTGGACATTTACATGAGGATGTACCTTGGTGTATGCTTTTTGCTGATGATATTCTTCTCGTGGATAAGATAAGTTAAAAAGCACAGAAAAAAATTGAATTATGGAGGCCTACATTAGTCTAAAAGCCTTCATTTGAGTAAAACTAAAATTGAATACATGCAATGTAATTTTAGTAGTAGCTCTAACTACATAAGTGTAACTTTGGATAATTAAATTATTAAAAGGTGTAAATGATTTAGATATCTTGGGTCTTTTGTTCAAAGCGATGGTGATGTAGTCAATTTTACCAAAATTAGTCCAGTTCGAACCAGATCAAGCCCTCATCAAGACTTACGGAGGAATGCTTTGGGTTTTTTGTGTGATAGAAAAATATCGCTACGACTGAAAGGAAAATTTTATAAGACGGTTGTGAAAATTTTATAAGACGGTGGTGAGACCTGCAATGCTCTATGGCGTTGAATGTTGGCCTTTAACAGGGAAGCATAGTACTAAGTTAAGCCTTGCCAAGATGAGAATGATTAGGTGGATGAGTGGCTTTACACTTAAGAGACAAAATGTGAAATGCATATATATGTGATAAGGCTGGTGTAGCTCAAGAGAGAAGCATGCTATTAAATTAAGTGTTGCCGAGATGAGAATGATTAGGTGGATGATTGGCTTTACACTTAGAGAAAATGTGGAATGCATATATATGTGATAAGGCTGGTGTAGCTCATGTAATAGACAAAATTAGAGAAAGTTGTCTTAGATAGTTTGTTCACATTAAGCGTCGACCATCTGATAATTCGATTAGGAGAGTAGATGTTTTAGATTTAACTTGTGTTAAGAAATGCAGAGATAAACCTAGAAAGACTTGGGCTTATTGTATAAAAAATGATCTTAAATTATTAGAACTAAGTGAAATTATGACATTAAGGGCCCGTGTAGGGCAGCTCATGTGCGCGGCAATTTCAAATCGGCGACATACGGTTTGGTTCGCGTGTTTCGTCAGCTTATCTGAAACAACGTTTGGGTTTTTACATTAAATGCAAGTCGCGGCCCGAACCCCACGGTTGCGTTTCAAGATAAGCAGCTTATTCTGAAATGCACAAGCTGCCATAAACACGTCCTAAATAGGATGCTATGTAGGACAAGGATTCATGTAGCTGACACCACTTAGTGGGATTAAGACTTTGTTATTGTTGTTGTTTACCGTTTATAATTTGGGGTTTTTAAAAAAAAAAATGCACCGACAAAATCATTAGTTTTGTTTTTGTACGTTATTTATGTGTAAACATATTAATTTAATCAATTGAATATGATCTGTTGTAATTATGTCATTGTATATGTATTTGCACTCTTATTTTTAATATATAAAAAATTTACAATTTCCGTTATATAGAATCAAATCGGCAAACTGAATTAAAATTCATTTGATTGGTTCTATTTTGTTGAAGAATTATTTGGTTTTGATTAGATTCTAGATTATTGCCCAATGTTATCTTAAATTATTTTCAGTATGTCTAACATCTATCCCCAAATTTTTGTCATAAATTATCAATTAAATTTAGGTAAAATAATTTTAATTATGTTAAAAAAGTATTACATAAGTAATTAATTATGTTATAAATTTAACTAGTCTTAATGTTGTCCCGTTTATATTCATGCTTAAATAAAATTTAAATAATTATACGTATTTACGTAGGCGGACAACCCCCTCAAGAGTCACAGTTGATGCACGGTGAGTGTGCAATATAATCAAGAATCTTGGCAAGTCATTATTGTTTACATGCATTTAAAAGCCACAAATATAGGGAGCAAAGCTCACTATTTTCTACAATTTACTTAGAATTGAGCGTAAAGCTCACTAGTTTCTACAATTTACTTACATAAATCTGAGTGTAAGTTTTTAATATGGCTTGTACAACATTTTGTATTGGCATATTTTCTCCCGAGAATTGCTCGTGCATAAATATACGGGGTGTTAAAAATTGACCCAACGCCTCGCACCACTCATAAAATATTGGGTTAGGGTTGACCAAAATATTTTTCAATTAAGTTCAAGCAAGAAAATTTGACTCATTTATTATTTAGGTCGAGTTTGGGTTGAACCTAAAAAACTTAAAAATAACCCGAATATGCACTAAGATTCGGGTTGATCATATTCTGGTCAAGTCATTTTCAAGTAGGACTTGAACCCGACCTGTTGACTCCCACTCAAATATATCTCATATCTTGTGTGCATTCAATCGCGGCTTTAAGGGGTAGATGTTTCGGCAACACGACTTTCGTTTCAAAATATGTTTAAGTTCTATCGTTGGACGTATGAATCATTATTTTATATTATATTAGAAAAAAATTATGACCACTATAGAATCAACAAGATATCATCACGTCCCCCTCCATTTAGAAAATCACATCCCGCTCGATTTAAAAAATGTCCAATGACAAGTATAATTAAAAACACATTGTATGAGACGAATCGCAAGTGCAAGAGTGTAGTTTTTGTTAAAATACAAGATATAATCAAGCAACTTGTTATTATAATCTAAGCGAAACACTATAATAATATTTTGAAATTAAAATTTATCTTAAGTTATTATTCATTTTATTTAGCCAATTTTTTTTGTACACATTTGGCTTTCTATTTATAGGCATCAAGATTATTTTTGTAATGATGATCGAGGTAGCAGGTTCAGGCGGCCACTGTCATTGTGCTAAACAAAATATTCAATCGGCTAGAAGTACATCACTAAAAAACTTCATAACATTGCATCCTTAGTTAAACACATTGTATATCGTGTAGTAGACTTTATTAATGTAATACAAAAAACTTATTTGTATTTAAAATTTTATGTAAAATCACATCTAGTTTAAGTGAATTTATATATGGCTCAGTTCTTGAAGTTGTTAGTCACAAACTAGTGATGAGAGAATGACAAGTTTGTTGCTTACGATTTATGTATGAACTACAAATTATAAGAATTGCTGGTGACAGACACTTGAACAACCTCAAATTAAATCACCATTTAAATGTTCGAGTGGTGGGTCCACTAACCAATACCTTTCATTTGCCTGTTGGTAAGATAAATTTACAGTCATTATTATATATTATTATTATTATTATATTTTTCTTAGTTTTATATTGTATATATTTGTCAACTGAGATGACTATAATTTTATAAGATGTTGTTGGCTCTGGGTTGCTTTGGTCAAGTTCTCCAGCATGTTGCGATGACCATCGTAGGGACAATGCTATCTACCACCATCCTATAAACCACAATGTTACATCAAAATTCTAAATGAGACAATTTTGTCACGGACTATCATTATGCTTCGTTAGTTTCATTAATAATTATATATAGAGTCTTACATTGATTTCCGTCTACTTGAATTTTTAAGGTATATTAAAGCTTCCATTTTGTTCGTACTAAGATGTTTTCTAATTTCAGATACGTGCGAATAACATGTTCGCTTAGAATTTTTAAAAATAATAGAGGATTTGGAGGAATTTGGATAATATTCTTTAGAGGTGCAATGCTGACAGATTTATATAGGGAATTAAATCATCAACCAATCGTACCAGAATTGTTCGATGTTTGCATTTGTTCCAAAGGTTGTGTTGTGATCACTTATATGTTGGTAGACTCACTTTCCATGTTTCGGCTCCTTGTGAGTAATCGGACAAAACGATCGGATTCATGTACAAAATTAATTTCTCTATTTTAATTTTCACACAAATTTTTTAATGTGATCAATTTATATGTTTAAATAAGTTGTAGATAGAATGAATAGTGGGTACATGTATTTGTTTTGAAGTTTTAATATATATATATATATATATATATATATATATGATAGACAGAGTCGCATATATTAATCATGTTCTATTTAAGCCCACATTTTTACCTTATTTATATATTAAAAACGTTTTAAGTTATAATTTGATATGCAGATTATTTGGGCACAATATTTAGAAGTAAATATAGTATAATTACATGACATATTTTGGGAATATAGATATTTGGACTATTATGTTCTACTAATAAGTTGGAAGCGTGTCGGCAGCACATTCTAAATCGCGTTATGGTACAGTGATCAATCTTGGGCATCGCTCTATTTAATGAAGCCTCATACTTGGCCACTTGAAACGTATTACACACGTTCACCAAGAAAGAGTAAATGTATGGATTTGTATTATTTTATAACAACTACTAATTTCTTTTGTTATGATACATAATAACAATTTAACATTATCGATTATACAGATGGATTATTTCACTCGTAGTAAGGATATCATTGAAAAGTTTAGAGAGGACTATGACACATTCATTAGTTTCTTGAAACATTGTTATGATGAGATTCTAGAGCTATCATGCAGGTACTGGATTTGGTCGGCCAAGTCGACATGATTTTGAAGTGGGGTTGTCTTATAAAATTGATGTCAGACCGCATGGCTCTTGTAGATTAATTTATGATGCTCCATGTCAGTCGTATTCTACTGCAGCTAGACGATCAACAATAGATGCTTTAAGGAGATCTTCAGTTAGCACAACATCTTTGTTTCAAGAGTAGGACGAACAACAATATCTAAAGTCATTTGTTTATCTTGTTGAATCAATATTTGCGGGACCCCCGAGTTATGCAGAACCCTCAGTCTATGCAGGACTTTGACTATGCAATACCATCAACGTATGAGGGTCCATCATATAACTTGCAATGGACAATTATAATTGGAGATTTAGATTTATATTTTCAGAACATTCTCATGTCTGTGCCTATTTCTGATGTAAGCAAGAATTTCGGTACACCTAAATTTTATTCACCATCAAATCTCAATAAAAAAAGTTTATTGAATGCCACAAGCTGCGATTGAAAAATTTTAAGTTGATGGTGCCGAAGAAGTATTTAAAAAACATCAATTGCAACATTGACCAATGAGACCACAGTCTCGATAATACACCCGGTCTTGGTGTCACTCCACCATGATGTAGAAGATAGTATTTTTTTGTAAACATTATGTTACAAGAATACTTTGATATATAATAAATTTTATGAATTTAATATTTTGTTAGTTAATTCATTTTATTTAACTATACACCGGGCTCATGTCATTCCACTCTTAACGGCCTTTGTTGTAAACTTAGTATATAAGAATATCATATTGATTGTCCGCAGTTGTAGAAGACGACCGACGTGGAGCATCAGAAGTTGATCTATAGGGGCTCTATGACCTGACATCTGATCTATGAGACGACCCTGCTTCAAAATCATGTTCACTTAGTCGATCAAATACTATATAATCAATATGTATTGATTCTTCCACTCTACGTGATAGTTACAGAATCTCATCATTACTTTGTTTCATGGAAATAACACTTGCACAACGATCCCTTACAAATATTTCAATGATGTCATTGCTACGAATGATGTAATTCAATTGTATAATTGATAATTATAAATTATTATTATGTATTATAATAAAAGAATTTAGTGGTTACTATAAAATAATGCAAATTCATACCATTATTCTTTCTATATATTTTGAGATTTAGAACCGACATATCATGTACCAACTCTTCATTCCATCTACAAGTTATTTAAATAAATAAGTTCAATCTCATTAAAAAATTGTGTGGAAATGTAAATAAAGAAATTGGTTTTATTTCTGAATCTGAGTGATTTGTATGATAATTCATGAAGAGCCGGAACATGAAATGTGAGTCTACTAACATGCAAGTGCTCCCAACACCACGTTTGAAGCAAGTGCAAACATCCACCAATTGTGACACGGTAAGCTTAGTTGATAAATTTAATTCTCTATATAGATATGTCAACACTATGCCTCCCAAAGATTATTTTTTTCAAATTTCGTCAAATCCTTCATTAGTGTTAAATATTATCAGCGAAGGTGCGGTTCCGAGGTATCTAACTTTAGGAAACTTCTACTATGAATAAAATGTAAGACCTAACATGTCTTAAAAATTCATGTGGACGTAAATTTATGTAAGACTCCTTAGAAAATTTTCAATGGGGCCAACAAAATAGAATGATAGCATGTGGCTAGGATCGTCTCTCATAGAATTTTGACGTAATGTTGTGGTATGCAGGATAGTAGAGGATAACTTCATCCTTGGGATGGTCACCCAACAGGTCATCACACTATGATGACCAACTCGGCTAGCGAGCATCTTGTGAAGTTATAGTCATCTCACATGACATAATATGCAGTATTTAAGTAAGAAAAATATATTTATTATATTAATCTAGAAATCTGACTGTAAATTCATGTTAACGAGAGAAATGAAATATATTGGTAAAGGGATACCACCGCTTGATCATTGCAGTTATTAAATGGAGGTCTAATTTAAGGTAATTCAAGTGCCTGACACAATCAATTCCTGCAATTTGTAGTGCATAGATAAATCGTGGGCATT
>NW_018230235.1:0-1675 GCF_001263595.1 Phalaenopsis equestris | reverse complement strand
AACAACACAAAATGCCAAATGTTGTAGGTAAGGCTGCACTCGCATGCGTAGAACGAAGCCGAACCGAGGAGGGCGGCGAGTCATGGTTCTGATACCATGCAAAGGAAAGCAACTCTTTCTTTTATTTCTCGATTGAAAATATATCTGACATATTTATATACACACTCATTTATATAGATTAGGAATATCTCTAATATAGAAAAATCTTGTAATTAGATCTTATCTTGTTAGATTAAATAATATGAAACTTCCTAATATAAAAGCTTTAGATTTATTACATTCCATAACACATATCTAACACGAAAAGGTTACTTTTTATATTTATACCACCCAAATCTTTCATATCACATAAAAAATATCACTATTTTAAGTTTAAAGGTAAAATATACCTTTTCACGCATAGATAAGGTGGCTCATATGTAAAAATCAAAGTTTGGGCATTAGATATGTAAAGTAAAATATACCTTTTCACGCATAGATAAGGTGGCTTATATGTAAAAATTATATAGGAACTAAGTGGCATGTAAATAAATCTTTCCCAAATAAATAATTAAAAAAAAAGAATCTTCCCTTTGTCTCTTCTCAGTAGGAGATTAGTGACTTAAGAGCTTCTACATAAATGACAGTAAAATGTTCTTACCTTCTTATCATTCCTTGAGTAGTGTATTACACTGCCATTGGCTCCTCCACCTACAACAGGATTGAAGCTGGCAAATATGATAAAATTGAATTAATTATAAGCAAATCATTATTTTAATTCAGCATGAGTAACATGGCTAACGTCTATTATGTAAAGATATATAAACTTGCTTAAATTTTACATGCGCCATGCTAGTTGATTCTTAAACTACCAGGATTAAAAAACCTTAGCAGACAAGCAAGTTTTTAGTTTCCTTGTCTAGTTGCTTAAACCAATCAAGATTAGCATAGATTAGGGTGATTGCGAAGTTCATGAGGTTTGATGTAAAAGTGATTAAGGGTCCATTTGGGACGGTTACAGTTTTTCGTAAATGTGGCTGTAACGCTATGATGAAAAAAATAATATTTTAGAAAGCAACAGAGTATTATAAATAAATATATTTTTTAAATTCAAATAACAACTTTCTTATAATTATAACATTTTGGCATATCTTATTGTAAAAAATAACTTCCCACTACAAAAATTTTTGCCAATCAACAAGAAAAAAGTATTCTAAACATAATTGCAGTGGTAGTCTAAAATGCAAAGCAGGTAGAAAGCCGTCCCAAACAGACACTGATAGATCCATCATCAACTTCGTCAACTTTGTTAGCTTTATCCCAACTATTTGGGATTGGCTACATGAATCTTTATTATTTGTTCGTTCGAAATGAGTGTTGCATGTCATGCTAAAACTATTTTATTCAAATGTTTCGTGAAATTTATATCCAACTTATCTCCAGCACACCCATTTTTCTTCTTAATCATTGGGATTTTAGGATTAATTACATCATAGTCATAGGGGTTTAGTATGTGATTAACTACAGTCCCACTTTTTTAGAAAACATGCATTTGTGTCTCCAATGTTTTTTGATATTTCACTTAAAAGGTCTCCCTACTTGCTTTAGTTTAATTGAGGCATCTACAACCTAATGCTCATAAAAAAAATTATCGTTAAGGTTATGTAACCAAACACCAAAACAACTACTAAACTTT
>NW_018230234.1:1996-2408 GCF_001263595.1 Phalaenopsis equestris | reverse complement strand
ATATACATAAATATTAAATGCAGTAGACTATGTATTAGAGTAGATAGATGTAATAGCTTTGCCTTGATGTTATGCTCGAAGAATTTCAAAAGTTTCAATAAAAAATTTTTTTAGAAGATAAAGAATGCCTAGAGTAATCATTGTTGATGGAGGATCTTACTTTAGGAATAAAAGAATTAAAAATGTATTGGAAAAATATGATATTATACATAAGAATGCTACTGCCTTTCATCCCCAGACTAGTGGTCTAGTAGAGGTATCTAATCATGAAAATAAAAGATTTTTTGAAAAAACTATAAATCGTAACGAAAAGGATTGGTTTGCTGACTAGATACTTGATTATAGGCTTTTACGACAACTTATAAAACACCCATAGGAATGTCCCCATATAGATTAATTTTTAGGAAGACTT
>NW_018230234.1:0-1888 GCF_001263595.1 Phalaenopsis equestris | reverse complement strand
ATTTAGAAATGTATCTTACAATAATGAAGGAATTAAAAGGGAAAAAATGAAAAAATGGCATGATCGAAAGATAATAAAAAAGGAATTTGAGCCTCAACAGGAAGTTTTACTATACGTTATAAGATTAAAATTATTTCCTGGAAAACTGAATTCTATGTGGACAAGACAGTTCACAGTTATAAAAGTCTATCCCTATGAAGTTGTTAATATTGAAGATCCAAAAACTAGAAAGATATTTATAGTTAATGGGCATAGAATGAGACCACATTTTGATGATCAAAGGCCAGATTTTAAAGAGGCAGAAAAGTTGGATCACCTAGAGTAAAGACTCGGAATGTTGGGCTGACGACGTTAAACCAAGCGCTTTGTGGGAGACAACCTATAATCACCTTTATTAATGTTGCTAATTTATTTTTAGAAGTAGTATTATATATATATAATATCTTTATTTATGTTTTATTTGACAGACTTAGATAGTGAGAAAAAAAATTAAAACATCTTTTCTTACCAAATTATATGCAAGATTTGAGAGTTATTTGGATTTAAAGAAAAACGGTGCAAAAATCTGAACTAGCGCCAAAGGTGTCATTTTTCAGAGTGCTGGCGCTAGAAGCGTTGCGGTTACCAGAACGAGTTTGGAAGATTCTAAAGGCTATTTTGGGCGATTTTTGGCCTATTTTCTTTCTAGGAACTCCCAAAACCAAAATTTTAAATTCTTTAAGAAAGGAAAACGAAAGGAAAGTCACCATTTCCAAATGCAATGACTTCCAACTCTAAGGAAACCACTAGATATGGAATCTACAATTGGAGGAAGTTCATCAATTTTGATGCACAAAAACTATATGATTGAGGTATTATGACGAAGAGATTAATCAAGGAACAAGGATTTGTAAATCAAGGATTCAACACACCAAATACTCTACTGGAGGAGATTATTGCACAAAGGCGTTGGGAAGTGCTTTGTTATAGTAGTGCTGCAATAGTCATTCCTATGGTGAAAGAGTTTTACGCTAATCTTCATGGAATTAACTAAGGAGTCGTCTGTGTTTGAGAATGGTGGGTACCATTTACTCCATCAAGAATAAAAGATTTGTTTGTGATTGAAAGCATCCCGATTTGTCATTATGCCAATTTTGTCCCTACTAGAGAAATCATGAATGAACGCTATCGATTCCTTACTGATGAAGATGCAAATTAGGAGACAAGAGATAATGGACATGTAAGTTTTTCTTCATCATTATTGAATTCTACATCGAAAGCGTAGCATTTCCTTACTGCATCAAAACTTCTTCCTACCATGAAATCCAGTAAAGTGACCAAGGAAAGTGTTACTTTAAACTATTGTATTCAAACCAGATAATCAATTGATGTCGGTGCCTTAATTGTAAAATATGTTTTGGGTTTGATTATAAATGGATCAATTTATGGACTGGGACATCCATCTACCATATTCCTACTATGCAGCCAGTCACAAGTTCCTTATAAAAGTTGAGAAAAAGTGCTTCTTCCTTGGAAGCCTATGGACCCAGAGATTTGTTTCAACTGCATAGGAAATGGGAAGGAAAATAATATGAATATTCTTATGGATCAATCATCTCAAAATTCATCGCCTATCCGGCCTAGCTTTCCTTATAGTTCACATGATATTTTGAAAAGGATTAAGAAGTTGGACAAATAGGTACAAAATATTATGAATTCAATTGGTAACATTTCTGATATATTTGATCATTTGGATTGGAGGATGAAGAAACAATTCGAACATAATGAGGGCATTGAAGAAGGTATGGTTCGTATCTTTAAGAAAAATGTTTGGGTTGAAAAAGATTTGACTGACAATTTTCCTCACCGACCTATTTACAACTTATATGTTCACTACCAATCCATGGGA
>NW_018230233.1:2027-2530 GCF_001263595.1 Phalaenopsis equestris | reverse complement strand
ATCTGCAGAATTGGTCAAACTATTAGAAGAATTCAGAGATTGCTTCGCATGGAACTACGATGAAATGCCAGGATTATCAGCAGAGGTTGCATTCCACAAACTTGGGGTAGACAAGAATATAACCCCAGTAAAGCAGGCTCCCAGGAGAATGCGCCTAAAAATTGAACAACAAGTCATCGCCGAGGTAAAGAAATTTATAGACGCCAACTTTATTAAAGAAGAGTAGTATCCCACGTGGTTAGCTAATCTTGTACCTGTTAAAAAGAAGAATGGACAGATCCGCATTTGTGTTGACTTCAGAGATTTGAACAAAGCATGTCCAAAAGACGAGTTTCCACTACCTATACCAGAGATGATGGTGGATATCGCTTCGACACATGAGATTTTATCCTTCATGGATGGACCATCGGGATATAACCAAATCAAGATGGCTCACGAGGATGCAGCGCTTACAGCCTTCAGAACACCAATCGAAATTTTCTGCTACACAGTGATGCCGTTTA
>NW_018230233.1:370-1210 GCF_001263595.1 Phalaenopsis equestris | reverse complement strand
GTGCGGTCAGGGGACAGATTTTAGCAGATTTTCTCGCTGCACACCCATTGCCAGTTGGGTCCTCTCTCAATGAAGAGTTACCAGACGAGCCGATATTACAGATTGAATTTTCCAGCACACAGCGCTGGGAAATGTACTTCGACGGTGCTTCATCAGCCAGGAAAAATAAGGAATCAGGCACAGTTATACCAGGCAAAGCAGGGATGGTTTTGATATTGATTACGCCAGATAAGGGTATGTTGAGGTTTTTGTACCACCTGACAGAGACGTGCACTAACAATGAAGTAGAATATGAAGCCTTAATCACCGGATTGGAATTGGCAATCTCAATGGATATAAAAAACATTGACATTTTTGGTGATTCTCAACTTGTCATCGAGCAGGTCGCCGTACAATACAGAATTATGAAACCAAGATTAGCAGAATACCATCTGTACGCAATGAGGCTCCTAGAGCAGGTTCCTGAGGTGACCTTATACTGGATTCCTCGGCGCATGCCGACGCTCTAGCAAAACTTGCTAAAGAATTGGCATGTCCCCCGGAGGATTCCATGAAAATCACAGTACAGGGCAGACAAGTTCTATCCAAGATTGACATGAAAACCCTACATAAACTCGGAAAAGAAGAAAACACAATAAATGCGATGGTAAATATCAACGAAATTGGCGCAAGCCATTAATTGAATATTTGCATACTCGAAAGCTGCCAGAGGACAAGTCTGAAGCGCATCATATCACAAGAAGGGCCATGTCTTACGCCCCGGTGGGAAATGTTCTCTACAGAAGATCGTTCGACCAACTGTGGCTATGGTGTTTGAGCAGAGCCGAGGCATAGAATATT
>NW_018230233.1:0-246 GCF_001263595.1 Phalaenopsis equestris | reverse complement strand
AAATGTCACCAACGCCAGGTACATGGGGTGGTCGTACACCAACCTCCGAATGTATTACACCCAACTGTTTCCTCGTGGCCATTCGAGGGTTCGGGCACAGACATAATAGGTCCGATAGACCCTCCATCTTCTAAAAGACACAGATTCATACTCGCCGCTACAAATTACTTCTATAAATGGGCAGAGGCAGTACCGCTACGTGAGGTTACTTCACATCACGTCCTTCAATTTTTCAAAAGTCAAATC
>NW_018230232.1:0-2842 GCF_001263595.1 Phalaenopsis equestris | reverse complement strand
GTATGGTCATTTAAAGTTAAATCTTAATATCCCAGTCCATGTTAAATTAATTTTTTTTTTTTTTTTAAAAAAATGTAGTTACTTAAGCACAAAAAAAATTTAGTTTGCTCCTTTTTAAAATAAAATTTTCTTTCCCCCAAACTTAAGTTTTTAAGCGATTTTTAAAATTATTTTTAGTATAATATTTGGTAGGTGAAAGAAAATAATAAATGCATGAAAATAAAAACTGACCTGTAGAGGATTTTTTCCTATAAAACTGGAATCTGGTATACTGTTTTGTAGGTACTAACTATAAAACTACATACAGGTTTTAAAGCATTAAATAAAACATAATAAATTCTAGAGAACTTTTTGAGAATTAAAAACATAAATACAAAAACTCAAAAACTAGACTAAAAATACTAAAAATGCAGAAAAAGTGAAAGTCTGCAATTACTATTACAGATTCAGTTCACAACACAACATAAAAAGTCTTTTACTACAACAAGTTTCAAATGAAAGTACACCACAATACAAGCATAAACCACAAACAAGCATAAAAAATAAACTAAACTAGACTCATAAAACATCAATCTTTATCTCTTTCCTCATTATCATAAGATTCTTCTTCTTCTTCTTCTTCTTCTTCTTCTTCTTCATGAATGGAAGCATATGGAGTGAAACTGAGGAAAGCAGGAAAGTCCACATTAGGTTCGCCCTTAAGATGTCCTACCACAACATTCTCAAAATCAATATCATGTTGAACTCTGCTCTGCTGATATTCATCATTATATGCATTTCTTGCTCCTATCTCTCCAAACTGATTTTGAATATTCACTATGTCCATTTGTTAATTCATCAGTTGATCCATAATACCTTCAAGGATGTAGATTGAGAAGTAGACACCCTTGCAGCAGATGTAGAGGATCTATCCCTTCTTCCACTTCTAAATTCAACAAATGATTCCAATCTCTAAATCATATGCATCCCAATCAGATTTTATGGTTGTAATATTTCTTCATTTCTATGGGATTCTACTCCTGATTGTTCACATAAAGTGAAAATCAAGGCAGGGTATCCCAAACCTTCAGCTGTAGAACTACCAGCTATACTCCGAGCATTCTCAACTATAAGTGCACCAACATCTATTGCCTTCATGTTCTAAAAGCAATAGTTCAGTACAACTCTGTCTTTAGTAACATCAGTCAAATGATTTGTTGGAAACAGTCTGGCAAATTGAAGTGGTGTCATACTTTTGACTGAATAGTCAACATGGAAGCAAGGATGCTAACAATCTTGTTATTCTTAATCTTCCATCTCCCTCTTCTATCAGTCAAAAATGCAATCACCTCCTCTTGTGACGAATCAGTTTTCACAAATGCAACATATTCATCATGAAATACATTTCTAAGCTCATAAAAAGCATTGATCCTTTTAGCAAAAAATTCTCCTGCTTACCTCTCATCAAGATGTGATCTTCAACAGTGAATCTCAGGTTTGCATAAAACTCTCGGACCATCGGAAAAATTGGTACAGTAGTGAAGAAGTAGAATCTTTCCCAGTTCCAGATAAGAATAAGTCTATAGGCCTCGCCACCCGAGTTTGCAAATGCCCATTTTTAGATCATTCTTTTTGTCTCTATCTGAGTATTGTAACTATGTTGGGCTTTGAAACTAACAAATCATCATGCATCGAATTCTTCTGAAGGAGTGAACTGCACAAACCTGCCTTAGACCAAGGTTTTGAGGTAAGAGACGACCTAAGTTACAGGTGATCCAAATTTGTGCCCTAGACCAAGATTTCAAAATAAACAAGTTTATTCTTGAAGGAGTGAACTGCACAAACTTGCCTCACACGTAAATCATTCCTTGGTTGATCCCATGAAGATTTGCATAAAATTCATTTACTATTGCAATAACAACAGTGGCAGTAGTGTAGCAAAGCACTTTCCAACTCCTCTACGCAATAGTCTATTTCACTCGAGTATTTGGCGTGTTGAATCCTTGATTCACAAATCCCCTTTCTTTGATAAGCCTCTTCTTCACTAGAACTAGATCGTGTAACTTTTGTGGATCAAAACTGACGAACTTTCTCTGGTTGAAAATTACAAATCTAGCGGAGTTTTTAGAGTGGGAAGCCATAGGATTTGAAAAGTGGTGACTCTTCTCTTGTTTTTGCACCTAAAATATTGTTTGTATTTGACTTTTAGGAGTTATATGGAGGAGAAACTGCCAAAAATTGCACTTTGAAATGTAATAAATCATTTTCAAAAACGTGGTGCATCATGCGCCAATCTGGCTCATCATGTGCCAGCTCTCTGGAAAGTGGCGCATCATGTGCCAACCTGACGCATCATGCGTCAATTCTAAAATTTCTGCTGTTTCAATTTTGATCCAATAAATTCTCAAAAGTTCCAAAAAATTAGGCAAATAAAAATGTTTCTAAATATTTTATCAAATACACAGATGACCAAAGGAAAATATGTTGAGATTTCATACCTATTTTACACTATTTTTGATGATATTGCACTTTAAGGAAATGTTTAAAGAAAGGTGTTTTTGATGTTTTGTTGTAGGTATGATGAATTATGGTCATTGGAGCAAAAAGATACAAAAAGGAGCAAATTTAGAGTGAAAATGACCACAATATGAAGATATGAACTAGAGTGCCGACGGCAAGCCCAATGGCGCCGACGGCAAGCCCAACGGCGCCGACGGCAAGCCCAACGGCGCTGACGGTGAGATTTTCCTGAGACTCAGATTAATTAATTTAGAAGGCCCGCCAAAGGCGCCCTCGAGGCCGCCGACGGCGAGATCAGCAGTTATTTTAAAAGGTGCATTGAATGTGGACGATTTTTGAAGGG
>NW_018230231.1:6305-18594 GCF_001263595.1 Phalaenopsis equestris | reverse complement strand
TATAATCTCAATCTTCTTTTGAGACTTTAAATGCATTAAAAAATCGTTATAATAATTCATATGCCAATTATTATAATCCTAGTTGGAAGAATCATCTGAACTTTAGTTGGAGTAAAAATAATTCTAATGCTGTAAATTTGCAATGGGAAAACAACACTACAAACTCATTGGGAAACTCCAACAATCAAGGGAAACAAGCTTATAAACCTTATTACCCCCTAGATTTTAATAATTTGAAGAGTAAGGAGAAAAAGTAATCAATGGAAGAATTGATATTGCAAATGAGAAGTCAATAATAAAGTTAAGGAACTGTAATTAGAAACATGAAAAATCAATTGGGATATATTGCTACCGCACTTAGCAATATAGCTCCATGAATATTGCCTAGTAATGTTGAAGTAAATCCTAAAGATTAGAGCAAAGACTAATTTAAAGATATTCAACTAAGAAGTGGAAAATAAGTAGAAAACATATTTCAAAAAGAAGTTGAAATTGAAAAAGATGAGGTGGAAAATGAAAAATCTAGTGAAGATTTTCATTTTAAAGCAGAGAGTCCTATTATTGACCTCACTTTTGGTTGAGGTATAGTTTCCTCTTTAAAAGCCATAGGACTTTTCTATTGACTATTCTAGAGGACTAGAAAAGGTATACCCTCTACTCTACTCATCTTGAAGTTCCACAAGTTGGTCCTAATACCTAGCACTTAGTAGGTGGCGTCAATATGGGGGAGCTCAAGGGGCATCCCCATAGGACTGCTTAGGCTTAGGGTTGACCCTGAGTGTTGGTCTAGAGCTAGTTCATTCACTTACACTTACTTTCACTCACATTCACTCACAAACCTAAAACCAAGTTTGTTGACTTTGATCCCTTGATCTTTTGGGAGACTCATGTAGATGGTCCCCTAGACCCATTAGCCCTAGGCTGAGGTCTAGGCAAGACCAGTACATGAAGGACCCAAAGTAGAGGACTCCATTGGTCCATAGCTAAAATAGGGTGGTTGGCACTCAAATTTTACCTAAATACCAAACCTAACCTTTTGCCCCCCCAATTTACCTATATTACCAAAATACCTCTCATTTGGCCAAAATTACCGAAATACCCTTGGTAGTCCAAACTTTCCCAAAACCATCAAAATCATTTCAAATGTCCCCAAAATCAATTTGAATCCTTCAATTGAACCCAATTTGACCATTTTGATCAAAACCCCCAAATTGCCCCTGAAGGCCCAATTTCTCTGAATTCACCTAAAATGTCCCTTAATTTCACCCTAATTTTACTCGATTTTAATTATAAAATCAAATTCATCATGCCTATGATCATTTCAAACCAAATCCAAGTCCAACCCAAATCAAAAAAATCCAATTTATCCTAAAATCAAAATCCCACTCAATTGAACCCCCAAATCTTTCGAATTACCCCAATTATGCATCCTAAACTTTTTATAACATCTATACACATCAAATTGAGCCCTTAATTGGCCTTGATCAAGCCTCAATTTCACTCTATTTCAACTCAAATAAAAATCCCCAAAATTGCCCCAATTTAGGCATGTGCCCAAATTCCACCAAATTGAAAGCCCTAACCCAAAAATTGGCACCCAGTCAATGTTCATAATTCTTCATAACATTCCCATAGACCATTTTGAGCCATCAATTTGGAGCTAGCCCCACCCTAGCCCAACCTAAGCTTAAGTCAAACCCAACATACCCAAATTCTTCAAATGTCCAAATTCCATCAAATTAACCCACCAAATCAACTCAAAATCATTCCAATTTTTTTTATAAATTCTTTGTGAAAATCATCCACACAAAATTCTTTAATCAATTGAGTCCAATATCATGTATAGCCTAAACCTAACCTAACTTCAAGACAAATTGACCCAAATTGATTCCCTTCACCAAAATTGACTTCGCCATACCAAAGTGACCAAATTAATGTCACCACAACAACCATTTGGACTCTATTGACCAGCCTAAACCCACCTAAACCACCTAGGTGAGCTATTGACCAATGTTTCCTCAATTTAATGGATCTTAACCATATTTAGCCCTTTTTTGAAAATACTTTGTCATTTTTACTTGCCATTGGGAGTAAATCATAATTATCCATCTTCTAAGCTCCCTGAGCCATGAAGTGACCATACCCTAGCTAGTCACCACCTCAGATGGTGTCAAAATCCTTGGGGAAAATCTGCCAAAATCTTAACAGAGCCTCTCAAAACTATCTTAAGTGCAATCCCTCTGCTCTCAGCCACTCACAACCACAAATTAGGGCCAATTTTATCAATGAAATTTGCTCTAAAACCAGGAAAAATTTCTCTACTCCACCACAGTGCACCAAAATTAAATTGAACTTGCACACACCATCCACAGAGTGAGAGAAGTTGATTCCAAACAAAAGCCCCATCACGAAGAGCCCCTAAAATAGTTCTAGAATAATACCTGAAATCCACTTTAATCGAAATCTTACCTAGAAAATTCACCAAGGCTTAGGACTTCATCTGGAGGTTCGTTGGACCCAATCAAAGCTACTGCAACTATCTGATTGAGGCCTCCCTTCTCAGACAAAGGTATTGAACCTCAACCCTAAACTGAGCTTGTTTTAATTCTTCAGGTGTAATGGCTTGATTTCATGCTTGATTAACCGTATAGATACACTGGTCTTGAGTAGATGAAGGTTTAGAAACAAAACTCATGCGTTTTGGTTGAGTCTAAAGGAAGATCTTAAGGTTTTAGTGCAAGGGTTCTCGGGTTAAGTCATTTGGGGATGATAACGGGGAGCAGTCTGATTGCACATTTATTTGATGTACGGAGGAGATCAAGCCGCACGAAGAATGATGCATAAAGCGCGGGCCACGTGGCAGCTGAGGTGGATGGTGGTGTCAAATGGCGGAGCACTGCATTTGAGTTCTGAGCCGCTGTAGGATGAGTTGGCGCTGCGTGTTTAAGAAGAAAAATATGGATTTTTTTGGATTTTTTTAAATTCCTGAACTTCAAAAATCCATATCTTTCTCAAGAAAAATCAGAAAAATAAAATAAAAATACCCTCTTATTCAGTGAACCAATGAGAATAATGTGGATTGAAAATAAAAATTATTTTCTTAATCCCTGATTTTAATGAATTAAATACTCTCTGGAGTATTTTAATTCATTATGATCAAGCAACACTTACCATGGCTTGAGATTTTTAGGGTTTATTCCTTATGACAAAGGGAAAGTTCTTTGATTTTTCCATGGTTAGGGAGTATCTTTACGCTTATAATCCTAATTTTCAAGCTAAGGTGGCTATTTTGACTTATTTTAATTATATAAATTAAGATATTACTTGGAAATTTATGAAAATAATTTTAGTAGGTTTCATATGGTCAAAGAAGCTTATGAAAAATTATGTGATGATTTGAATCATTTTGCACATTTTTATTATTAATTAAATGCTTATATCTTATTTTAATTTATGTAAATTAAATATTAATCAAAAATACACAAATCAATTCTGTAATATGTATAAAAATCATGTTTACCCACTGTAAAAATTTAAAAAATCATTTGATTAAGTTTGAGCACTAAAGTTGAATTTCTAAGAAACCTTGTATTTTTGTACAAATATAATTATAACAAATTAAATACACTTTGGAAAAATATGAAAAGTAGTTTTCTGAGTTCCTTATCATTAGAGGCACTTAGGAAAAATATAAGTTATTTTTGAGAAAATACTTGATTTTTGAGGCTTATTTTGAATTTAAAATAATTAAAAATAATTAAAAATCCCAAAAATACGAAAAAATTTTAAAATGTGCCTAATGGTCTCCTGATCACTTGGGACTCAATATAATTTTTTTTTCTAACTTTTCCATGTTAAAAATAAAATTTAAAACCTTAAAAATACATTTTTCCTTATTTTTCTCATTAAAATAAATAATAATTAATAAATTAGAAATCATAAAAATACAAAATTTGGTTCTCTGAGTCTTCTGAACTCAGAGAAGTTTAATAAGAATATAAAAATAGTTTTTGTTATTAAAACATTATTTTCATTGAAATTTTTTAATTATTAAATAATAATAAAAAAAATTTAATTCAGAAAATCATGGAATTTTGTCTAAGTGTTTCTTTAACCTAATGGGACCTCTAGAAATTTTTTCATGAATAAAAACTTAATTTTGGATAGTTAAGTAAAATCAACTTTGAAAATACTACCTTTTAAATTTAAATGATTATTTAAATTAAAATTTGAAAACCCACATTTTTTCCTATGATGTTTTAATTGATTTAAAAATACTACCTTTTAAGTTTAAATGATTACGTAAATTAAAATTTGAAAACCCACATTTTCTCCTTTGATGTTTTAATTGACCCATGGATAGGACACTCTAAAAATTATCAAAATCATTTGAATTTTGATTGATGAGTTATGAGCTGGAGAGCCCTAAAGGCAGAAGGGTAACTTTAGAATTTCATGCCTTAATCAAAATTTAGGGTTAATAAAGGGAAAATGGGTAATTTTGATCCTAATGAACATGTTTGGATGATTAAATGCAATGGGATTAAAAGGTAGAAACTCACTTGCCACCTTTTCTATAGTATGAACAAAAAAATCCTAACTTCCCTAATCATCATTACTTGGAAATCAATTAAGACCAAATGATTCTTAAGTGATGGGATCAAGTTAGGAAGATAATTATTTACTTATCTTAGGCCCAAAATTGATGATGAATTGATCTGTCAATAAGAACATATGTCACTTATACTAAAATCTTAACCACCATATATTTCCCTGTTATGATTATTAAGGGCTTGGTGTGACCTAGGTTCAATGTCTAAACTCAATTGATTGGATTTAAAAGATAATATGATTGGTGATTAACATCTTTAAATACTAAAAGAATGAATTTAATTTTTGGCTCCATGATCTTTTATGACTCAAAACTGCCTTAGGGGCACTCGCCCACATAACTCTTAAATCAAATATCAATTGATTAACGAAGTGTTCTAGCCTTGGAATACATAGAACATTAAGTTTTCTTGAGAAATGAGATAACATTAGATTAACCTTGGATGATTAATAAAATGATATGATAAATTCAAAATGAACTCAAAATATTTTTGAGAAATCTTCAAAGAGATTCAGGGTAATTCCATGAGCACTTTAAAATCTATTGAATAATTTAAAGGGCAAATTGAACTTGCTATAGTTTGTTCTATAATCATCCATTAAGATCTTCTGAGCTTGTGGTTTGGTAGCTATACCTCTATCTACTGCAACAATTTGAATTCCTTACGTAAATTAAAATTTGAAAACCCACATTTTCTCCTTTGATGTTTTAATTGACCCATGGATAGGACACTCTAAAAATTATCAAAATCATTTGAATTTTGATTGATGAGTTATGAGCTGGAGAGCCCTAAAGGCAGAAGGGTAACTTTAGAATTTCATGCCTTAATCAAAATTTAGGGTTAATAAAGGGAAAATGGGTAATTTTGATCCTAATGAACATGTTTGGATGATTAAATGCAATGGGTTTAAAAGGTAGAAACTCACTTGCCACCTTTTCTATAGTATGAACAAAAAAATCCTAACTTCCCTAATCATCATTACTTGGAAATCAATTAAGACCAAATGATTCTTAAGTGATGGTATCAAGTTAGGAAGATAATTATTTACTTATCTTAGGCCCAAAATTGATGATGAATTGATCTTTCAATAAGAACATACGTCACTTATACTAAAATCTTAACCACCATCTATTTCCCTGTTATGATTATTAAGGGCTTGGTGTGACCTAGGTTCAATGTCTAAACTCAATTGATTGGATTTAAAAGATAATATGATTGGTGATTAACATCTTTAAATACTAAAAGAATGAATTTAATTTTTGGCTCCATGATCTTTTATGACTCAAAACTGCCTTAGGGGCACTCGCCCACATAACTCTTAAATCAAATATCAATTGATTAACGAAGTGTTCTAGCCTTGGAATACATAGAACATTAAGTTTTCTTGAGAAATGAGATAACCTTAGATTAACCTTGGATGATTAATAAAATGATGTGATAAATTCAAAATGAACTCAAAATATTTTTGAGAAATCTTCAAAGAGATTCAGGGTCATTCCATGAGCACTTTGAAATCTATTGAATAATTTAAAGGGCAAATTGAACTTGCTATATTTTGTTCTATAATTATCCATTAAGATCTTCTGAGACTCAATAAAGTCATAGCTTGTGGTTTGGTAGCTATACCTCTATCTACTCCAACAATTTGAATTCCTTACAAAATTATATACATATTGACAAAGCTAACCTTTCAGGTCGAGGAACGGGAAGAATCGATAGGTACGCTTTTAAGTTATTGCAGTACAATTTACTTTTATTTACCTTTTTGTATCTCTTATTTCTTGCTTGTAGACTTGTATGTTAAACAAAAAAGTCACACTGCATGTCAAAATCAAAACTAAAACTAAAAATTAAACAAAGATAAAATTCAGCACCACAACAGTCAAAATATAAGACAACTCAAAATTTAATCACAAAAAAACAACAAAAAAAAAATTGTAACTAAATTAAGATGTCTCTGTCGGATGATCAAGAATCCCTCAGAGGAGGTAACCTACGGTTGCTAACGAGATTTCCCATAGCCTAAATGAAAGCATAGAACTCATTAAGTTGAGTTTAGTAAATTCATTTGGACTAAGTGAATCTGAAAGAAAATAGTGACACCAAAATGAGGGAACCATAGGATCCTAACTGGTGTCACTCTAATCAACTTTAACATTCCCTATAACATTTCAATAACCATGACCTTAGGAAATATTTGATTTGACATCGTGACTCGAGACATTATAAAACCTAAACTCGCCACGATGAGGAGCTTGTAGCTAGCATTGCGGGCATCACAACCATTTTCAACAACAAAACATGTCTCCATCAGCTAAATCATTTTGTAGAATTAAACAACAAGTTATAGGATTTTGAGGTTGTCTGCTTAGTGCGACATAAATCCTCAACCTTTTCTTTAAGCCTTTGTATGGCTCTATTATACAATATAAGCCCTAAATCGCTTTAGGATTCTGAGGTTGTCGTTCGTCGCGACCTAAATCCTCACATCTACCAGGCTATTTTTGTGATCATTTCACACGGATGTAAGCCCTCATTAAATAAAACTGCCAAGATAAAACATTTAAATATTTCTTCTTTAAATTGAAGCCAAACAGTAGGATAGCTTGGGAAGTCATCGAGGTTCTCCTCAGAATCCGTGACCTCCCCTAGTTCTTCTTCCTTTGGATTCCATAATAAATGTTCTAAATTCAAGTCCTTCCCATTTCACATCTCTTCATCCGATCTCTTTGAAAAGTCCTATCCTTTGAAATTCATAAAGTCAATATCCCTTGATTTTTATCGAGAGTTTTTGTAGGTGACTTCGGTTATCTAAAATGTAATTAACTATAAGGGATTGCCTTTATAGGAAACTTTTCTAAACCAAGCTTAATAAAACCATATTTAATTTTTCAAATTAAAAAGGAGAACTTGTCGGGGAGAACTTGTCGGCTTAGAGAACTTGTCGGCTTACAAATAAAAATGGTTTCGCAGACCAAACAAATGTCATATATTTCTTAGTTTATTGGATCGAGCCTCACCCTCAAGTCTTATTTTTATCATTTGCGATAGATACATAGTTTGAGGTGTAGTGCTTTTCATTTAAGAAAATATTGGATCAATTTGATTTTATATTTTTCTAAAAATTATACATATATATGTAAATTAAACGTCCTTCCGAAGCGGGGAAAGAGATTTCAATTCCGGTGACCGACAGCTTCTTACGAGCAACTCACTCCCCCAACTCTTTAGTGCCGACAAATCATAATAGTTGAATTGACCCGGCTTAAGGCGTGGCAACTTACATGGTTGCTTTGCTTCCTTGTGCGGTTCTAGTGCCGTGTGAGCTTCCCCATTCGTTTTAGGGTCTGTTAGTTGTCATTGATGCCGATGCAACCTTGAGAGTTCGTATCCCTTCTGTTCTCAATCCCTCTAGCCCCCAAAGTTGGGACCAGCAGTAAAGCCTAACACTATGTAACTCAATACCTTCCCCCAAGGATCTACCTCCCATAGCAGTTACACACATTTGATATAGGGGAGTGCCAAACTGTCACCAATCAACAGGAATTTTAACTCAGGTGTAAGTGTCAGCCCAAGAAAAATCTGTTCAGTATTTCTACCCTGGGAGGCAAGCCAATGGGCTGGACAATTACCCTCTCTAGGAATATAATTGACATTGATCATGTATTTGGGTAGTAGGGCAACTAATAGATTATTCCATCTGGTTATATTCCAAGGGGGGTTTCATCATGAAGAAGGATTTTAATACAATTAATAGAATTTGTTTCTATAATTAAAGGACCCATATGACAGTAACAAGCAATTCTGATAGCCCAGTAGATAGCTATGAATTGAGCCTCCAGAGCATCCATTGCCACAGCAGGAGCAGTGAAATACAGAATGGGAGAACCATGAAGATTCCCCCAATACCAGCACAACCATTTGAGAAGCTGCCATCAGTGTTGACCTTCAACCAACTAGTAGGGGGAGGGCTCCAAAGGATTAGTTTGAAAGACTAAAGAAGAGGGGTATTTTTTCATGGAGTCCAGTGCTTTATAACATTAGGGAAATGATGAAACTTGATCAATTTCTGAATATAAGAGATACAATTAACAATCACCGATTTTGACCCTGAAGACTTCTCATCTAATTTGTTGTGGTTTCTGTACATCCATATGAACCAAGCCACAATACAGGGTATCACCCAAAGATTGTTGTTATGCCAATCTTCCCAGCTAGTAGAGAATTTAAGCCAGCTTACATTATGACTACTAATATTTAGGAGCTTGATTAAACCTGACCAAATTTCTTGTGAGAGGGCACATGAGAAAAATAGGTGATCCAAGGTTTCTTTAGCAGCATAGCAAAGTTGGCAGATTGAAAGCCCTCTCAGCCCTTTCATCTTTAATATATCATCTGTAGGAAGTAAGGAATACCAGAGTCTCCAACAGAAGAAGGACATACAGGGAGTTAAGAATTTACCCCAAATGGCTTTACCCCAAGGCATCTGATTCCAATTAAAGAAATGATGGTAAATGTAGGCTCATAATTTCTGGGAGTAAGCCTGTTTAGTAATAATTTTGTCTTTGGAAATGGATGAGATAGGAGTCTCCTTAACCCACCTCACATGTTCACTAGAAAGAATAGTGTTCAGTAGTCTACATTTCCACTGATTATCAGACCAATAATCTTTGACTAGACAATTAGTGTTGGGATTGGGGGTGAGGCACTCAAGTTTCTCTACATTGCTGACCCAATTATCTAACCAAAAGTTGATATGCCCATCTCCTAGCTCCTAAAGGAAGAGTTCCTCAGCTTTATTTCTAATTTTCACCAGTTTTGTCCATAGTTTGGAATCCCCCATCCTTTTGGATACCAAAGTAGGGTGCAAAAATCTGCAGTATTTCCCTTTTAGAAATCTTGCCTAAAAGCTATCCTGGGACCTGAATCTGATCCATAATTTGCAAGGATTTATGAAACCCAGGTGTTGGAAGTCTTTGAAGCCCAGCCCACCAGCTTGCAAAGGTTTAAATAATTTCTTCCAAGGGAGCCAGTGAAATTGCTTTCTTTGATAAGACCAGAGAAATTTATTGAAGATCCTTCAAGATCACCAGACCAGAGAAATTTATTGAAGATCCTTCCAATAGAGTCTTGAGTACCCTTTTTCATGGAGAACATTTGTAGGACATAAGAAGGCATTGCAAAATGAATACTCCTTAAAATAGTGATCCTCCCACCATTAGAGAGGAAAGAGTTAGTCCAATGTTCAAGTTGTGCTTTGATCTAATCAATGACATCCTGAAAATGTTTTTGTCTAGTTCTGCCTTTGAGTCGATGTATTCCAAGGTATTTAATGGGGAGGTTGGCATAGCAAAATCCAGTGTATTCAGAGATCCAGTGCTTGAGCTGAGGTGTGGAGTTTTTATTAATAATAAATTAAAATTTTTGTTTGTTGAGTGCCATACCTGAAGTATGCTGAAAGTGGAGAAAATATTTATATACCCTCCTGACAGAATTCTTGGAAGCATTGGAGAAAATAATTATGTCATCAGCATAAGCTAAATGGCATATAAGGATATTAGATCTGTGATGGAAAGCCAAATGAGGTGAATTAGCAACCAACTTATTCAATTGTCTTGAAAGGTAGTCCAGAGCAAGTATAAAAATGGTTGGAGACAAGGGGTCTCCCTGCTTGATCTCCTTGGTAGCATTGAAGAATCCATGACACTTGCCATTGATCAGAATTGAATGTGCATTGCATTTAAGCCATCTATGTATCAAATTTATAAATCCTTCATTGAAGCCTCTAGCAGAAAGAGTATCAAGGATGAATTCCCAGTTAATGGTATCATAGGCTTTGCTTATGTCCAGTTTGGAAATGACATTTCCTCCTCTACAAATTCTGTTAAGATCTAACAGGAGTTCCTGGGCAAGTAGGATGTTGTCAGTAATATTCCTCCCTTAATAAAAGCCACTTGGTTGTCACTAATGAGATGATGAAGATGGGGTTGTAGCCTAAACACAATGATTTTGCTGATTATTTTGGAGATCACATTGGTTAGGCTGATTGGCCTGTAATCCCCCCAAGTTTTCCTATTTTGGTTCTTCGGTATCAGAGTGATGGTGGAGACACTGAAAGATTTAGGAGGATCCACACCAAGAAAGAAATTTTGGATAGCAAGCATAACGTATTGTTTAGTCCCATCCCATGTGGCTTTATAGAAAGTAGAATTATAGCCATCAGGCCCAGCAGTTTTGAGAACATCAATGGAATCTAAGGCTTGTTTTATCTTATCTTCCAAAGGGGTACTATTGAGATTTAAATTTTGAACATATTGCAGAAAGTTAGTGAACATCTCAGTTTCAATTTGGCTTCTAAAATCCATCTCATTGGTGAACAACTTTTGGAAATGTTGGACTGCATCATAAGCTATATCTTCTGCATTGGTTAACTTCCTGCCATTGATATTGGTTATGTTTAAGATCATGTTGCACTTCCTTCTATGATTAATACAAGCATGATAGTATCTAGTATTTCTATCACCATCAGTGAATTTAGTGACAGCAGCTTTTTGTTTTAAGAAACATTCATTGTATCTGATTTGTGCAAGGAGTCTCTCATTGGCATGGTGAACCTCATATTCAGATTTCATCCCCATTTGCAAGCCTTCCTCCAAACTATGAACTTCTTTTTGGATGGCCTCTAGTTGTTCATTGACATTACCAAATCTTTCCCAATTCTATTTTTTTAGATGAGAGGCTAAGTTCTTTTGTTTTAACCATAATCTGATCCAGTGGTTTGCATTCAAGTTGGAATTCCAATTGTTTTCCTCTTCCTTAATGAAATCAGGATGTAGAGTCCATATATTTGGAAATCTCAAAGGTGTATGAGTTGGTATTTTGGATGGCCTCCAGTTGTTCATTGACATTACCAAATCTTTCCCAATTCCATTTTTTTAGATGAGAGTCTAAGTTCTTTTGTTTTAACCATAATCTGATCCAGTGGTCTGCATTCAGGTTGGAATTCCAATTGTTTTCCTCTTCCTTAATGAAATCAGGATGTAGAGTCCACATATTTGGAAATTTGAAAGGTGTATGAGTTGGTCTCGCAGTGTTCTATATGGAGCAAAGGATAGGTCTGTGATCAGATCCAACCATTGCAAGGTGAGTGACAGTAGAGAATGGGAAGGTTTGAAACCATAAGGAGTTGTCAAGCAATCTATCCAATCTTTCCCACAAAGTGCCTCTTCTCTAAGTGAACTTTGGACCTTGGTGGCCTAGATCAAATAGACCAGCATCACTGATGAAGTTATTGAATTTGGCTATTGGAGAAAGTAAAGGGGCTTTACCCCCTCTTTTTTCAGTTGGAGAAGTGATACAATTCAAGTCCCCCCCAAAATCCAGAAAGAGTCAATATTTTGTCCCAAATTCATCAGCTCATGCCACAGTTCTTGTTGGTATCTAGGAAGGTTGCTAGCATAGATGAATGATGCAAATCCCACCTGTGCTCCAATAGAAAACTGAATGTGAAGAAACTGAAGATGGTTAACAAGTAAACTGCACTGAATTTCAGGTGTGACAAGGAGCCAGATTTTATTAGTGGAATTAGCATAAAAAGTAAACTTGGAAAACTTTTTGATGATGTTTTGAGGATATTTGGTGACCATAGGTTCAAGAATTGCAAAGCACCAAATCTT
>NW_018230231.1:4346-5874 GCF_001263595.1 Phalaenopsis equestris | reverse complement strand
CAGCTTCATTAATTCTAGTGTCAGCCTCAGTGATCAAGGGATTTTTCAGAGCACATCTCCCTTGTCCAGAAAGTGTGGGGGAAGGAGGGGTAATAATACTGACTTCATTAGGTTTTCCCTCACCATACAACCTGGAGAAGTTTCCAAGTTTTTTTGGGGTTCTGATAATTCCCCCAATGGATCACCAGAGGGGAAAGTGGCTGGAGGATTTGTGTTCTTAACAGAAATAGTTTTACTGGTTTGTTTGACAACATCCCTGTGATTAAATGTAGTGATATTATTGCTTTGTCCCTGATTCGAAACCTGACTAGCTACCCTTGGATTCATGAGAGTTTTTTTGTAGGGGGGTGGAGCCTATAGCATTTCTCAATAGTGTGGCCAAACATTTTAAAGTGTTGGCAGTAAAAAGGCTTTTGTTCAGCCATTATATCTTTCCAAAACCCCTCTGCATCAGAACCAATCCATATCCTTTTTATCTCAGGGAGGGATGTCTCTTTCCACCTGAATTCTAGCAAGAGCAGGTCTTACCTTATTGAAAGTAGGAGCATCAACCTTGGAGGGAGTACCTAGTTCTCTCCCTATACTAAAAAGTGCATTAAGCTTGAACTAAGGTAATGCAAGACCAGGTAGCTTAAACCAAACTAGGACCATAGGAGGCTCCTTAGTTGGGTCAAAATCTCTAGTCCATTTCTGGATTTTCATTGTAACTCCTACAATAGAAACAACTTGTTTAGCAAATAGCCTAGCATAATATTCCTCCATTGAGAGTTGGATAAGAAGATGTCTGCCATCTATCAAACCAAGCTTCCATTGTCCAATGAAATTTAGAGAATCAAAGAAGCTTCTAACAAGATCCATTTTGGGATGACCCAACTGGAATTTTCCAACAAGAGTGAATATGTCTTCTTCATTCAGTGAAGCCATTTTAGCTGCAGAGAAAGCTGCAGAGAAATAGACTGCAGTCTCTCCATCTTTGGAACCCAGGGGGTTGATGCAAGGGCAGATCCCTTTGCCAGCAGCAGCATTATGGAATTCCTGAGGAAAGATTAAATTTTTGGGATCTTGGAGAGTGTCATTAGCTCTTCCAACAATCCCTGCATAAGTAGCCTTAGTCCAATTGGAATCAGTGTGAACATCAATGGGGGTGGCCATAACACCAGCCACAAAGAAAACCCAGAAACTTTTGAGTAGAGAAAAATAAGGCAGGACAGAATTCAGGAGGCCAGCAGAAAAACCAGAGAATTCAGGAGGCCTCCAATGGAACAGTAAAAAAGCCCCCAACCAGGAAAAAAGAACCACCGCATCCTAAGAAAGAAGTGATGGAGATAAGTTTCAAAGTGTGGGAGGAGGAGAAAAAAGCACCCTGAAGACAGAAATAGCCCCAACTGAAGACAGAAATAGCCACAAGAACACCTCCAGCAGCTCACCATGTTGTCAGAAACCCTACCAGAGCACTTCCCTCCTTAGCCGCCAGAATCCTAGAATATATATATATATATATATATATATATATATATATTTTGTCACT
>NW_018230231.1:0-3797 GCF_001263595.1 Phalaenopsis equestris | reverse complement strand
ATATATATATATATGTGTGTGTGTGTGTGTGTGTGTGTGTGAGTGAGTGTGTGTGTGTGCGTGTGTGTGTGTGTGTGTAAATTATTCTGCTCATGGTGGCGGCTGGTTCCCTAGCTCTGTTAGGGTTTCAGCTTTAATGGTGACCTCTGATTTCTCCTTGCTCAAGCTGGCTGGCTGTCCTCTTTCTCTACTTTCTTCATTCTGTTGGCGGTACTTTGGATTGGTGGGTGTTGTGGACTTTTACCTCCTCTTTCTCGGCTAATCTCTTTTCAAATCTCTAGGTCAATGTTCCATTGCTGGAAACCTTACCTGCTCACTATTTTTTCTTTTTGAGTGCTTTTTCTTACTTCTAATGATTTCCCTTAATCCTATAGATTTAGATACTAATATACAATGGGCTAAGGCCACCTTTGCTCCTGTTGTGGGAAAAGTTTTTGAGACCTTGCAAAATTTTGAAAATCTTGTCTTCCCTCACTATTATCATGATGCTACTGTTGGCAAGTTGATTGCCCTTTTGTGAAACCTTTGTGTAAAAAAAGGGAGTAGGGTTGCTGCCTTCTTCTCTGATAGTGAGATTTCCTAACTGGCTAATGCATGAAAATTCACTCTTGTTGGCAAATTTCAATTCAACCACCCAAAAATGGATGATATCAGGAAATATTTTGATTATTTGAAATTAGTTGGTGCTTGGAGGGTGGGGTTGATGGATGGAAGACAAATTATGATACATTTGGCCAAAGAAGAAGACTATGCAAGGATTTTTGTTGAACAAGTGCTCTATTTAGATGGGATTTCCATGAAATTGTTAAAATGGACCACTGATTTTGATCCATCAAAAGAACCCCCTATTGTTCCCATTTCGTTTAAACTCCCTGGGCTAAAATTGCATTTTTTCAATCACCAAGTTTTATTCACTATTGGAACTTCACTTGGAAGACCAATGAAGTTGGATGCTCCTACTTTTAACCTCTCTAGGCCTTCTGAGGCTAGAATCTTAGTTGAAAGGGGCATCACTCAACCTGAAGTGAATGAAATTTTGCTTGGAATAGCTAATAATGGCTATTGGGAAAAAATTATGATGGAACAAAGGCCATATTACTGTCATAACTGCAAAATGGTTGGGCTACACTGCTATTAGATGCTTCAGGCTCCACCCTAAGAAAAAGAAACCTCCCTCTGGATCCTTATCTAGCACTCCTAATCAACATGCTAATCTGACTCTAACACCTGGGTCCCCTCTTAAGACTGTTGAACCTAATCTTGATATTGATCCCCCTACAACTACAAAACCTCAAACACCTGTTGGAACTTCTGTCTTTATCCCAACACCTGTTGTGGCAGTCCCTGTTGAAGGAACTTCTGTTTTGAATATATTTCCCCAAATTCTTGTTATACCCACCACTATGTTTGACCCTTCACACATTGTTGTCTCTGATTCCCCTCTTTTAACCCAACTAGCTTCTAAACCTTCTACTTCTTTGGAACCTTTAATCCCTCCTCCACATATTGTTGTACCTCCCACTTCTAGCTTTTCTCCTGAGGTGGAGGTCCATGTTGTGGGAGTTTCTGAAAAGGACATGTTATTACTAAGTTCTTCATCAACAAAGGTCTCTACTGACCCTCCTATTTTGGATCCAACAATTATAGCTGAGTTTGAAGACAATCTGGTTCAACAGTTAAATTTAGATCTTGAAGAAGAGTGACAGATTCAACAAGCAAGAAAAAAGAAGAAAAGTTTGCAAGAGATGAAAAGTGCTATTTCTACAATTGAGGGCTCAATGACTAAGAGTTTAGACTCCCCTCCTAGAATAAGGAGGAGAGGAAAACAAATTAATGATTAACCTCATATGCTAGAATGTTAGGGGATTAGCTCATCCTAGATCCCTTAGTAGGTTAATCCACTTAAATAGGATGCACAAGCTTTGGTGTATTTCCTTACATGAACCCATGGTTTCTAAACATCAGTCTAGAATCATTAAGAAGTTCCCTGGCTTCCAGTTTTCTCCAAATTGTAACAACAAGATATGGCTTCTTTGCAGGAAGGAAGTCTCTTGGCAAATCTTACTAGACCACCCCCAGTTTCTTCATATATCCCTCTCCTTGTCTGGGTATTTTGCCTAGGCTACTTTTGTGTATGAAATTAGTAATTTTGTTGGCAGGAAAGAGTTATGGAAGCAACCTCTTTAGCTTACTCGAAATATTTCCATTACGTGGCTGGTCTGTGGTGATTTTAACTGTGTGGCCTCTCCTAGTGAAAAGTTAGGAGGCAGACCTCCTGATAATAATAAAATTAATTTCTTCATTGATAACATGCAACTTTCTAGATTATATGATTTGGGCTTCTTAGGCCCTAAATTTACTTGGAGAAGGGGTAATATATGGGAAAGGCTAGACAGGGCCCTAGCTAATGAATATATGCAGTCATCTACACATACCATGCCAATTGACCCTATTTATTTTTTTTGAGGAGTATAACTATTTATATATCAATAATCTATTTTTGGCTTTCCCTCTAGTTGAGCAGGAAATTCTGAACGCCTTCAAATCTATTTGCCCAAATAAAGCTCCTAAACTTGATGGTTTCTCTTCTGCTTTCTATATACAATCTTGGGAAGTTATTAAGAAGGAGGTTATTCTTGCTATTCAGAGCTTCTTTCTAGGAAATAACCCTAGTAAATATTTCACCTCTGCTCTTATTGTAATTATCCCTAAAGGTAATGATAAGATTACTTGGAAGAATTTCTGACCTCTTTCTCTTACTACTGTGATATCTAAAGTCATAAGCAAAATCATAGTTAACAGATTGCAACCCCATCTTTACCACATTATTGTTGAACAACAATCTGCTTTCATCAAAGGTAGGGATATTACAGATAATATCCTTTTAGCTCAAAAAATGATTGAAGAGTTGGACGAAAAATGCAGAAGGGGAAACATGGTCCTTAAGCTGGACATAAGAAAAGCCTTTGATACAATTAGTTGGGACTTCATCATTAATATTTTATAGGCTAAACGTTTTAAACAGGATTTTTGTTCACTCACTCAAAGGTGGCTTGCCAATAACAGTTACAGTGTGATGGTTACTGGTAAAGCTCATGGTTTCTTTTCAGCTACCAGGGGTATTAAGCAAGGAGACCCCCTATCTCCCACTATTTTAATTATTGCTTTTGATTACCTGTATAGGCTTATTAATAAGTTACATTATGAGCATCCTTACTTGCAATTTTCTCGTAAATCTAAAATTGTGGTCAGCCATCTTGCTTATGATGATGATGTCATTCTATTTCCAAATTCTAGTAAATGTGCCATCAAAGGTATTATGTCCTTATTAAAGGATTTCTAGAATATTTTGGGTATGATGTTCAACTTGCCTAAGTGCTCCATTTATTTTGGTAAAGGTGTTCCCTCAACAACTCATGCTTAGGCTTTTAATTTTACTGGTTGCACTATTTCTAAACTCCTTATTAAGTATCTTGGGTTTAACATTATCAGAGGTAGAACAAAGCAAATTCAAATGGATGAGGTGATTCAAAACGTTAAGATTAAAATTAATGACTGGAGAAATACCTTTCTTTCTAATGGGGGTCTGCTTACCTTATTGAAAAGTGTCCTTTCCACCCTTCCTTTATATTCTATGCAAGTTCTTAAAGCTAAAAAAATCACTCAGAAGTATCTTGAAACTGTATTTAACAAGTTTTTGTGGAAGGGAACTAGATCTTCTAAAAGTTGGACTACTTGGCAGAACACTTGTAAACCTCACCGTGCTGTAAGGCTTGGCTTTAATACTTTGAAGCATA
>NW_018230230.1:0-461 GCF_001263595.1 Phalaenopsis equestris | reverse complement strand
TTGAAATTGAAGATAAGAAAATGGGAAATAGATTTCAATTAAATAGTCATAGATTAAAACCATATTATGAGGGTAAAAGACCAAATTTTAAAGAGGTTTTAATGATCAGTCAACCTGAATAACACCTGAATAGGTCGGGCTGACGACGTTAAACCAAGCGCTTTATGAGAGGCAACCCATATTTCTCTTTACTTTTATCACGATTATAATAGTTTGTATTGAAATTATTGTTAGTTTGTGGTAGAATTAATCTCTTCTTTATTTTTATAGTAATTATAGTAGTTTTTATTTGAGATTATTGCTAGTTTATGGTAGTATTAAGCTCTACTATTCTTATTTACCCTTGAAACATCTTAAAAATTGGATCCATGAAGAAAAATTGGAAAGTATTTGGACCAGAGCAAAACAATGAAAATTTTGTCTTGGGTGCCGAAGGCGCCCTTGACGCCGCCGACGGCAGG
>NW_018230229.1:0-792 GCF_001263595.1 Phalaenopsis equestris | reverse complement strand
GGGAGAGGGAGTGGGAGGGATGGATGAACTAAGAGCGAGACGATAAAGAAGAGTTAAAAGAGAGAAGATAAAAAAAGAAAGACTTAATAAAAGGGGATGTGGTTGGAGATAAAGAGAAAGGTGAGTGAGGGAGGAGAGAGGAGCAAGGGGGAGAGAGTGAGAGAGACAAGAGGGAAATAAAAATGAGATAAAAGAGAGGAAAAGGAAGGAAGACATTAGAGTGTTGAGGTTGTTTAAGATGGAAGGAAGGAGGGAGGGAGTGAATTAATATTGGAAGACATAAATAAGTGAAAGGTAGTAAGAGGGAGAGAGAAAGAGAGAGAAAGGAGATGAAGGGAGAAAGGAAGGGAGGGAGGGATGGAGAGAGAGAGGGAGGGAGAAAAGCTGAGTAAGAAAGAGAAAGAGTGAGAAAGTGAGAGAGACTTAGTGAAGCAAAGAGAGTGAGAAAGTAAAGGTGAGAGAGAGAAGAGAGAGCAACCAAAGAGAATGAAGGCAAATAGAAGTGAGAGACATAGAAAGGAAGAATGAGATGAGAGAGATCATGAGAGAAAAAGAGGGAGAGGGAGAAGAGAGAGAGGGATTGATAGTAAGAATGAGTAAAAGAGGATGACATAGATGAGAAAGCTAGAGGAATAATATGAGGGAGAGGGACAGAAGACTACATAAGATAGAGAGATAGTAGTGCGAAAGAGACAAGGAATGACAAAAGAGGGATACATAGAAAGAGAGAGAGAGATGGGCTGTTAAAAAGAGCAAGAGAATGTGAGAGAAGAATGAAGAGTAAGTGAGAGT
>NW_018230228.1:0-297 GCF_001263595.1 Phalaenopsis equestris | reverse complement strand
CCATTCACTTTAATTTCTTGACAGGGAGAATGATGTTTTTTTATATATTTAATTTCACATTAGAAACTTTATTAGTAGAATTAGTTATTCAAGAGTTATTAAAATTACATATTTATATCAATTGCCTATTAGTGACAGATAAACAATTTGAATTATATTATTGTGATTAAGTATTGATTTTCTAAAATCTTAGTTCGTAGCCTCTAATATTACTCCCTGTGAGTTCGATATCTAGGACTTCATTAGATCCCTGTATTACTTTAGCGATACGTATATTTACGTTGATAAGTGTGACTT
>NW_018230227.1:0-1760 GCF_001263595.1 Phalaenopsis equestris | reverse complement strand
TGCTGTCCTTACCTGTTCCAGCACCTCCATCCATTTCTACCACTTGCTATTACCGTTACCCCGCAGTCCCACCCAGTCCTACCAACTGGCAACACTCACAACCGCCCCAAAGCTCTTCTAACTTGCTGCTGTCACCCCCAAACAACAAACTGTTGTTGTTTGACCTGACGTTCCTTGCTGTCCACCCGCCTAACTTGCTATTGCCGCCCAAACAGACGCCGCCGCCGCCGAATGTCTTATTTTCCTCATGTTGTTTCCCCTCTTTTCTGCTTGTTGCCGCCTAGGCTAGCAAGCCATCATTGTGGTGTCGTTTCCTTACAGTCTAGCCCCTTTACTTTACCGCCACCTTTCGAACCAACACTTCGAGCCAACCTAGTTTGGGTGCTTTTGTTGCTATTTTAGATATCCAGATGTTGTGTTGTTATATTTTTCTCTTTCAATTGTGTGGTTGTAACTGCTTTTTTCGCTTTAAACAATAGTATTTGCATTTCTATTGTGATTTAGGGTTAACTACAATATCATTTTGTATCGGAGTTAGCCTAGCTCTAGTCATGCCTTAGTCCTAGGGTTTCTAGCATCCCTCATATCTCTACTCAAAAAATTTTCTTTCTTACCCTATATCACCATTACACCCCTCCTTCCACCTATCGACACCCAAACCCTAATCATGCCACTGACGAGATAAGTGTCGGACGCTGATCAGGAGTTTGTCATTGAAGAGATAAACCGACTCCGCCCAGTGTTACAACAATTTGATGAAATTGAAGAAAGATGACCATCTAGAAGGGTCACAGAAACTCTATTCAATTCTTGAGATGATGAATCACTAATCCAAAGATTTGATATGAAATATTAGAGAAATAAATATTTTGAAGTAAAGGTGGATTTACCATATTTCGATGGCCACATGGGTCTGATCGAGTTCATCGAGTGGTTCTAGATATTAGAATGTGTCTTTGAGTGGCGAACGTCCCATCGGATGGAATGTGAAGCCAGCTACCAACAAGTTAAAAAAGTGTTTTTTTGTGAGAAAATTTGAATCACATTCGCCAACATGAGAGAAAAGTCGAGATCACCATATGGTCCCAAATGAAATGAGAGATGTAGCGTCAGTACCTGACATCTCTTTATATAGACTAGATGTTCAAACCCCAACTTCAAATGTGAAGAGACCACATCACTGGGCGACCACTACATCTTTCAAGCAAGGTTCAATTCCAGGATCTTACAACCAGAGTACACCTAGGGGAACTTCAAAGTTGATCCCGCCCAAGGAGAAACAAATTTAGAGCAGGTAACAAGCTGAGAGAATCACTATTCCTTGCTTTGTCCTTACTATAAAGTGTTTCAAGTACCATTGATTTGAACATATTGAATCAGATTGCACAACTACATGAATAATCTATTTCAATAAGTAGAGCATTGTTGAAGAAATGGATAATGACACAATAAACACTGAAGAAGGTTAGGATACAATGTAGGATTACTAGTTTCCAACGTATGAGAGAAAGACACATGTAGCTCCAACTGAGCCTATGAGAGAAACTACAACCGAATTAAGAGTGGTGCCCCAGACGGTCTTGAGTTTGAGGAATCAACACTAGAGATATGACAACCTCAGATGAGGAAATTCATACTTTAGATCTATAGACTTTTTCTTGAGTTGCCCCTGCCGAGGGAGATCCAACTTGTCAAACAAAATGAGGCTCTTTTGTACCACATTTAAAATTTTATATGGAGCTATTCATATATTAGATTCA
>NW_018230226.1:0-260 GCF_001263595.1 Phalaenopsis equestris | reverse complement strand
CTCTCTATATCATCACACACTCCCTCTATCTTTCTCTCTCTCCCTCACTCTTTTCCTCTCTCTCTCTCTCTCCATCTCATCCCCTTTCTGCTAGTATTTCTCTTCTATTTCTCTTCTTCTACTACTTTCTTTTCTTCAAGCTCATTCTCTCTTCCTCTTCCTTCACTCTCTCTTCTCTCTCTCTCTTTTGCTATCTTTCTCAAAAATCTCTTTCACTCCCTTCCCTTCTCTCTCTTTATCATCTTTCTCTTACTATCTTA
>NW_018230225.1:0-546 GCF_001263595.1 Phalaenopsis equestris | reverse complement strand
TCTCTATCTCACCCTATCTCCATCTCTCTCACACTTTTAACAGAGAGAAAGATTATAATGGGAGAAAGAGAGAGTGAGAGGGAGGAAAATATTAAGAGAGATAAGGAAATGGAGATTAAGTAGGAGAAAGAGAAAGAATAATGAAGAGGTACAAAGTGTGGGAGACAGAGAGGGAGGGAAGGTAAGGGAGGGAGACAGAGAGGGAGGGAAGGTAAAGACAGGTTGATAGTTTTAGACCTCCCCTTCCCTAACTCTTCTCTATCACTCTTTCTCCCCCATCTCATTTACCTCCTTTTCCCTCCACTCTTTTTCCCATTCTCAATCACTCTTTCTCTCCCCCTATCACTCTCTCGTCTTTCTCTCCCTCCATTCCCTCTCTCCCCTATCACTCCTCCTCTTTCTCTCCCTCCATTCCCTCTCTCCCCCTCTTTGTCTCACCTACACTCTCTTTCTTGCTCTATCTCTTGCTCCATGTCCCTTGCCCTTCTCTCTAGCTCTTTCTCTCATTGCGTTGTCTCACACTCCCTCCCCACCCTCTCTAACTCT
>NW_018230224.1:0-1655 GCF_001263595.1 Phalaenopsis equestris | reverse complement strand
AGGCATGTCTCCCGGGCATATTTGGATTCAACTTCGTAAAAATTGTGGTGAGAGTGGAGTCATGTCATGACAAGAAGAGAAGAGTAGCGATCATAGAGAGAGGAGGGTAACCAAAGAGAAGCAGCAAACGTGGCAGCAAGGGATGCAAGAGATGAGGGCTCAGACCTTGGATCAAGTGTCAAGCCAGATTGCGAAGGTCCTGAGGGCTGTCGCGGCCATAATAGGAGATTGGGCCCCCCAAGGACAGGCGCCTCAGGAAGTTGCGACGCCGCACAATGGCAAAAGGTTGAAAGCAAAAGGTTGAACAACGACCTTGAGAGGATAGAAGACTCGCAATACCAAGACAACATTAGATCCACGCAAGTGAAGAGGCAGCGATTCGGGCGCACTGAGGTGTCAAGTCAGTCGGAGAATCATTTCTCCCTCCACATCTCAAGAGCTAAACCCCAGGAGAAGTTAAATCTCCCAGCATTGGATGCGCATCAGGGATGGTCAGATCCCAACGACCACATCACCTTGTTCGAATCTGAATCTGTGATATGTCTGTTGAAAGTTTCGAATGTGTTTAAGTGTCGTTTATTCAATACTACCCTAAGTTTATTAGCCCCGAAATGGTCTAACTCACTTCCGATCGACGTTATTAGCAGCATTTTGGACTTTTGAAAGCTTTTCTTAGCACAGCTTAGGAGCGCCCGAGCACCAAGTAAGAACATGCAAACCCTATTGCAGATGAAGTGGGGAACGAACGAGAGACTGTGCTCTTACATCCTTCGATTCCAGAGAGAGATGCGGGAGATGCTGGAGGTAAAGGACCTCTAAGCCGACATGGCACAAGCTGCCCGAGACTGGGCCTGAAGTTCGAAAGGTTTTGTTTCGACCTCGGCTTACACGAACCCCAGGATTTGGCCGAGTTGTTGGAAATGGCCAACAAATATATCCTCGTCAAGGAAAACATTCCCAAACCAGAACTGGAAGAACGTCATGCCCAGAAAAGGGTCAGGAAGAACCACTCGAGTAGCAGGTTGAAGCCAAGGGAGGACCACAGACCGCCCATTAGGCGGCGATACGAAGACGGTCAATCCTCTTGGGGCAACAGAGGGTATGTTCGATACAACCAGTAGGGAACCCAAGCAAGGAACCGTGACCTGCGGTCGGCTCAATTCTATGAGAGGTCGGCACAACGTTATAATCAACCATACAATGAGTTTGAGGGCCTACGGGCTACGCCATTGAGGGTATCAATGGCAGAGATTGCAAACGCCATCCAAGATAAGAATAATTCAAAGAGAAAACACCAATGAAAGCCGGAGCTTTCCTCCAGGACTCGAGGAAATATTGTAAGTATCACTAGGACCAAGGCCACAATATGGAGGAATGTAGGCACCTCCAAAGGTTCGGAAAGCTGAAGGAGTTTGTCACGTCAGGGGCCTCAACTCGCCTCCTGCCTACAACTCCATCTTCGGTCGTCGGTTGTTGAACTGCTTCAGCGACTGACAAAATTAGAGAGGATCGTCTTAGATAGTTTGGTCACATTAGACGCCGAACATTTGATGATCCAATTAAAAGAGTAGATGTTTTAGATTCGACTTATATTAAGAAAAACAGAGGTAGACCCGGAATGGCTTGGGCATATTGTATAAAAAAATGATCTTAAT
>NW_018230223.1:0-2336 GCF_001263595.1 Phalaenopsis equestris | reverse complement strand
AAACTAACAAGAAGTCTCAATTAAAACCAAAAGTATTTTAAAACAAATATAAAAACTTATCTCAAATGCTCCACAAAATTCTTGAAGTTCATTTGAATCTCTGCTCTCTTACTACACTTTTAACTTTCAAATTAAAACTATAAACAAAAGGAAAATAATTTTTTGGTGCCTAAAGTTTTCTCCAAAAGCTTCTTCATGAACTACTTCAAGAACTTTTCAGAACTTCTTAAGATTTTTCAGGACTCCCCCTTTTAAAAGTCTCAACTTCCTTCTTTAATAATTTTCCAAGAGGTGTCTTAGTATCTCTTCAAAATATGTCCTAATTCAATGTATTTACCCAGGGATACCTCCTTTCACAAGTCCTTTAATTATTTCTATAACCACCCATTTTAGCTAATAAGTTCCTCAAATGTCTCTTCAAAATTTGTCAAAATGAATTAACCTGTCAAGTAACTGTCACTAGAGCTTAATCGCGGGGCCTTTGGCGCTTAGACATGACCTTATTTATTTCACTCGCGCTTAAGCGCCAGATATAACACTTTGGCACCAAAATATTTTTGCACCATTTTTTACATTTTTCCTCTAAATTTGATTCTTTTTCACTCATTTTAGCATTTTTCACCTTTTTACTTGCACCTGAAAGAAAAAAACACAAATACCTTCTATTAAAAGGAAATATCTAAAAAACATGTATAAAAATGTATCTAAAACCACTATAGATTTTAAGTGTATCACTGTTCCTTTTGTACCTTCTACTTCCCTCACTTCTTAATATCTTTTCTTGGACGAAAGGAGAAAATCCCTTGGACCGTTGAACTTTTATGACTTTCTCTTTTTAAATAATAATACTTCCATTTTTGTTTACATCTTAAATATTTCTAATGACATTCTTAAAAATGAACAAATCAATTTTGATCCTATAGTCGATATTCCAATCGTACATAATTCTGAAAAATCTAACGACAATAAAGATAATGACAATCTAAATAATAGTAAAAATGATGATGATGCTATTACAGTTGAATTACGAGAAGTACCAATCTCTATAGAATTGGAACTCTTTGATTCAAAAACTAAAGAATCGAACAACATACCATAAGAAATAATTGAACACAATTTACAAAGTGGAAGAGTTCTACCTCTAAGAATGGCTCCTAAAGGAGAAGGAAAATGAATAATTACACCAAAAGAAGCCATTCTTCCGATACAAGAACCGCTATCTGAACAAAATAAGGTTAACTCCTATAACAAAGTGTACTATAATGTATTAACCCATTTAAGAAAATTACTAGCAAAATTGAGCATCTATGATGCCCTTATTTTGTCTAAGGAAATGAGGGAGTCACTGATAAAAGCTCTCTTAGATCTTGAAATTTATCTATCTCAACTCGCTAGTGTTTCTTCAAATGAGGCTTTTAATTAGAAGGACAAACCAAGATAACCTTCTCTGACAATGACTTGTTGCTTGGTACAACTGAACATAACAGTCCATTGTACATTACAGTAAACATAAACGACACTACACTACCAAGAGTGTTATTGATCCCGAAGCCTTGATTAACATTATGAACTTGAGAACTCTCGCATATTTGGACATCGAAGCTCATCAACTAACGAGAGACAAAATGATGTTACGAGGATTCAACCAATAAGGAGAATGGTCCGTTGGATCAATAACATTAATTTTGAAAATAAATGATTTGGTGACAAAAAAAAAATTCCACGTTATTGATTCTGAGAAATCTTTTAATGCCTTGGCCGACCATGGCTCCTTGAACACAAAATGGTACCTTCATCATTACATCAATGTATCAAATATTTACAGAAAGGACAGGAATATTGTATTGTGGGAGATTTACAACAATTCTCAGTCCATGAAATTGGTGTACATGAAGACACTGCATACTACACCCCAATAAAGGAAATGATATTCTCTAGAGAGGCAGTAATAAATACCGAAGAAAAGGATAAAAACTAGAAAATGGATGAAAAAGATTACAACAAATAAAATCAAGTTGATAATAATCTTTCTTCAACATATGTGGAGAATAAAATATTTATAAACTCGTACCCGAGGTTGAGGTCGAGGACAAGGATGAGAAAGGGAAACCCCAACAATCAAAGTGAATAAACCATCAAAGTTTGAGAATCATCTGGACTGTGAAAAGGAAAAATAATAGACAATGATGACAATCTCAAAATAACCTCAGTTCAAGATAGTTCCTGAAGATGAAGACAAAGAAAAATAATTTGAGTCCACATACGACTGAATTAATCACTATGTAAATGTTATGACCCTAACTCCAATTTCTTCATAAAAAATTGAGAACTTAGTG
>NW_018230222.1:0-394 GCF_001263595.1 Phalaenopsis equestris | reverse complement strand
AAAGAAGAGAGGGGAAAGAGCCACCACCAACTTCACTAGTAAACGAATCACATGTTGAGGTAGTAAATGCTACAGTAAAGAGGGAGACGGTAAAGCCTCAAGGAGCAGAAGGGTCAGCCAGCTTGCCTCTTGCAATTGGAGAGTCGAAAAGATGAGGGGGGGGGGTCGGGGAGGCGAGCCGTGTACACGAATCAATAGAGGAAAAGTCAAGAAAGGGGGAAAAAGTTGCCGCATTGATCTCCAGCGGGAACTAGGGCAAGCGAGGGGAACGGGATGAGCTTTGTGGTATCAAGCCACGGGATCAAGCTAGACGAGAGCTTAAGTGCGCGAGTAAGGGGTAAAATAAGAATTAAAATTAAAATTTTAATATTATAAAGTAATAAAATATATAAAA
>NW_018230221.1:181163-191294 GCF_001263595.1 Phalaenopsis equestris | reverse complement strand
GCTAAGTGCTCCATTTATTTTGGTAAAGGTGTTCCGTCATCTACTCATTCTTGGGTTTCTAATTTCACTCGTTGTAATATTTAAAAACTTCCCAATAAGTATCTTGGGGTTAACATTATTAGAGGCAGAACTAGGCAAATTCAAATGAATGAGGTGATTGAAAATTTAAGCTTAAGATTAAGGTTTGGAGAAATACATTTCTTTCTAATGGGGGTCAGCTTTCTTTGTTGAAAAGTGTCCTTTCCACACTTCCTCTATATACTATGCAAGCTCTTAAAGCTAAGAAATTACTCAAAAGAATCTTGAAACTATTTTTAACAAGTTCTTGAGGAAGTGATCTAGATCTTCTAAAAGTTGGACTGCTTGGCATCATACTTGTAAGCCTCTCTGTGCTGGTGGGCTTGGCTTTAAAAAATTTAATCATACTATAGATATAAACATGTGTAAGCTCTTGTTCAAATTTCATTTGGGGGAGTCTCTTTCGGCAAGGTTTATGCTTTATAAGTATTGTTAAAATTCACATCTCACGATGGTCACGTAGAAAATGGGGGATTCCAGGCTTTGGAAGGCTATAAATGCTGCTAGGGATGTTGCATCTCATTTCTTTTTTTGGGGCACTGGTGATGGTAACATTTCTTTTTGGAAAGATGATAGGGGCATATCCACGTATTCTACTTTACCTATTTCTATTTATGATGCTAAGTTGTTAGTCTCAAATTGTTGGATTGGACGTCAGTGGAACTTAAATATGTTAAATTCATTAATTGGTGAAGTTTCTCCTACTATTGCTACCATCTCATCCATGCTCAGGATAAACATGTTCCCCATTGGAAGCACCATGCCATTACTTCTATTACTGAAATGCTTTACTCAAATTTGCACTCTTTTACTCCTTAGAAATGATATCCTTACTTTTGGCACAAACTGTTATCTCCTATTTCATTTTTCCTCTGGAGATATTTTCATAAGTTGTACCCTTTTGATGACATATTTAAAATAAAAGGGTCAAAACTTGCTTCCTTCTGTTACAATTGTAAAAAAGAGGCTGAATCTTTCAATCACTTGTTTTTTTACTGCTCTTTTGCAAAAGAGGCTTGGCATCATATTGGGCTCTATTTTGGTATTACTTGGCCGTCAAACATGACCCTTAAAGCTGTCATTAACACTTAAAAAGAGTTTGATTCAACTTTCATTAAGCACAATTATTTCTCTGACATTATTTTATGGTTTATTTGGATGGCTAGGAATAGCAAAAATATGAAGCGTCATGCCACACTCCCCCTACTACTTCCACTTTTGTCGTGACTTATTTTAAAAAGACATGGAAGACTTCCATTGGGCAAGATGTGACTGCTAATGTGGGTAAGGATAGGAAACCCACTTTAATTAGATGAGCACCACCCCCTCACGACATATTTAAAGTTAATGTTGATGAAAGTTTTTCTAATGCATATACGAGTATTGGTGAACTTATCAGGGATGCTTGTGGTAAGTGCTATGCTTATTTTGCATCCCCTTCTATTTTCAACTCTTCTTTTGAGGCTGAAACTATTACTATGCTAGCTGCTCTTCAAACAGTTACTTCACTTAAACTCAATGATATTATTATGGAAACATACTCTGAAACTCTCTATAACATGCTTAAAGCTAAGCTTAATCCTCCATGGTAGATCATACCATGGTTAAGACGAATTAGGGATATTATAGAGGGGCAACATTTTAATATTATTTACACCTTTACATATAGAAAAGGTAATAAATCTATGGATTGGCTTGCAAAATGGAGGGTGGAGGGAGCTATCATTGGAATTTCTCCTCCTCCTATGTTGCTTAAGTTGATACAAAGTGACTCAGCTGCTCCTTATGTTTGATTTTAACCTGATGACTCTTTATATTATTTTGTTGCAAGATTCATGGTACTGCCGTTGGTTCTTTTGGAAGGCTTTTTGTTTCCTTCCTTGCTTTGTTGGGAAGAATGTTCTTGCTGGAAGGATGGAAGGATGTTGGTGTTGGGGTGGGTCACATTAAACTTTTATTCATTCTACTTTTCAGCCTCTTAAAACTGGTTACTATGATTTCAAATTATCTTGGAAGTTTTCTTGCTCTGGAATATTGAATGGCAGTGGCTTCATTTATTGGGCAGACAATGTATGCTGGATATTTTGGATTTCAAATTGCACTTGGTTAATTCTTCTGATGCAAGAAATTCTAGCTCCACTAACTTTAATTTATATGTTTCTTCATTGCCACTATGGGAGCCTACTGGTAGGCTTTTTTGGCATAGGTTATGGTTGATGAATCATGCTCTGATTTTGGTTTTATTTTTTTGGGATAGTTCTAGGGGTCATAGTGTTATTGGTGTTGTAGTTTCCTATATAAACTATCTTTTTAGTTGCTGCTTTGGGGTTTCTGTTTCACTTATTGCTTATAATAGTATATTATTATGTCTAATTTGGTTGGTGAATGGCCAACAATTTTGGATCACTTTGCTGGTCACTGATTCATATTTTGATAGATGGTCTCTTATCTTTGCGAATTTATGGGCTCATGGCTTCTTTGGGGTCTGGACAGCTTCTTCTTGTGGCCACATGATAATTTTGCATAACTTTTGTCACTTCCTATACTATGCTTTCTTTTCTAATTTGGCAGGGAGTTACCTTTCTGATTTCATGAGAGTTGGTACACATATTCTTTTTGCCTGAATTGCTTGCTTACGTTTTATTTGATGTTTTATAATCTATGCAGGTCCAGACCAGATTGCAGGAGATGGCAGGATTCGCTGGATGCTATTTGGACTTTGCTTTTCTGTTTTAAATATGATCACTTTCATTTTGTTCTTGGGGTTTGGTATACATGTAATTTTTGGGTATACTTCTTCTGTTGGTATACTTTTGAGTTTATACATGTTATTTTTGTTTTTTTTGCTTGAAGTTGTACTGTGGATAGTGGAACACCTAGGATTAAATGTATTTCTTTTTGTTTCTAGATGAGGATCCACTATCCCACCCCATTTCTTACCTTGTTTTTATTTATTAATGTATATCAAATAGAAGAATATGTAGCATATAAATTCACCTAAATAAAGAACTATAAAAAAATATAGATAATGGAGAGTATAACAAGACTCACTTTACATCATCAAATTGAATATTTTTGATGAAGAAAGGGTCAGTGAGTATCAAAGAGTATCATGTTAGGACAACAAAATTGATAAACAAAAGTGTAATCATTATAAATGGAAGAATTTAAAATTGGTGCACATACATATTGAAAATAAAATTACTTGTTAAAATTTTGCGTACTTTATTATTCATAAGCTAATATAATATTATGAATTCAAAAAAATGTATGGAGCATAATAGTAAAAAAAAAAGTACAAACTATGGTTATATAACCTTCAATAATTGAATTCTCCTAAATAATATATTTTTTTTGTTTTTAATCAAATTATTTCATGTAATCACATAAATTTGTTGCAATTTTTTATCTTGAATAAAGCAAGGACATAGAAGAAAAAAATTATAGATTAGAAGCCAAAGATATTTTATAGATTACCATGTATTTCCACTAGGAATATTATCATTATTCTATAAAAAAGATAAAAGGATGTATTAGGGATAATTTGTCAATTTTTATTAAAATATTAGAGTGGAAGGTTGAAGGAGGGATTAAAATTACTCTATGAGTGTTTAAGTAATTGGCTCAAAATTTTTATTATATTATAAACAACCAAGTTCCCCAAATGAGAAGAACCAAGCCAAACAAAAGAGCAACTTTAGATTAAAAAAACAATGTAAAATTTATTTTATTTTTTGCAATATATTTTTTATATTTATTGAAAAAAGTAGTTATATTGTAAAATTAGTTTAAAATGAGTGAGAATTGACACAAAAGGTCGCAATTTGAAAATTATCAAATATGTTTAATTTTTCCCTCTTAAGTTTGGCAAATTATTTATTTTAGTATACATTCTATCTTGACCTTGTACGGTATGACCCATTGGACTATGCATGTAAAATTTCCATTCATATGCTTGAGGCAATAATGAAAACAACAAAAGCAACAAGCCCTTATCCCACTAACGAGGGCCGACTACATGAATCCATTTTCTCCATTATGTCTGATTGACTGTCATACTTTCATTTAATTCTAATAAGTGAAAATCATTTTTACAATATTACAAAGTATTTATAGTCTGACCTCTGCCTTTTTTAACAAAAGTTGAATCTAAAACATCTACTCTCCTAACCAGATGACTAGATGGTCGACGTTTAATGTGACCTAACCATCTGAGATGACTCTCTCTAATTTTATCTGCCACTGGAGTTGCACCAACTCTATGATGAATATAATCATTTTGTATTTTATCTCCAAGTGTCAGGCCACTCATTAACCTAAGAATTTTATTCTCGGTAACACTTAATTATGTTTTATGCTTCTCTTTTAAAGGGCAACATTCTGTGTCATAGAGTATTACACGTTTCACCACCATCTTATAATTTTTTTCTTAAGTCTAAGTAGTACTTTTCTATCTTACTGTAGGTCTGATGCATTCCTCCACTTCAACAAACCAACATGAAATCTACTAATAACATCCCCATCTATATCACCATCACCTTGAACAATAGACTTTAGGTATCTAAAGCATTTACAAAATTTAATGATTTGATCACCCATAGTTATAACTCAGTCTCTAGAGCTTCTACTACTAAATATTCATTCCATGTATTTGTTTTTAGTTCTACTCAAACGAAAGCTTTTAGTCTCCAATGTATACCTACATAATTCAAGTTTTTCCTAAACTCATTCTCAATCCTTATCCATAAGAAAGATATCATTGGTGAAAAGCATACACTAAGGTACATCCTCCTGTAAATGTATAGTAAGAGCATCCACAACAAAAGCAAAAAGATATGGGCTAAAAGTGGATTGCTGATGTAATCCAACTAAAATAGGAAAGAATGGGTCAATATCTCTTTTATTCTAACATCTGTGTCAACTCTAGTACAAATATCCTTACTGACTTAAATATAAGTCAAATCAACTCATTTTTTCTCTATAACTCTTCAAAGGATTTCTCTTTGAACCTCATCGTATGCTTTTTCTAAATCAATTAAAATCAAATGTGGATCCTCCTTATTCTCTCTATAGCTCTCCATCAAGCCTCTAAATAAAATTATAGCATCCTTGGTAGACCAGTCAGAGATAACTCTAAATTTATTATAAGAAATCATTGTAATATTACTTACTCTATGTTCAATAACCCTCTCACAAAATTTTAAAGTATGCACATCAACTTAATTGCTCCATAATTTGCACACTCTTATGCTTCCCCTTTATTTTTAAAAATGTGAACCAAATTCCTCTTCCTCCAGTTCTTAGGCATCTTATTTATTTTTTAAATAATATTAAAGAGTTTAATAAGCCAACAAACTTAATAATCTCCTAAACATTTCCAAACTTCAATTGGGATTAGAGGTCCTACTATTTTTCCGCCCTTTGTTTTCTTAAATCCTCCTCAATTTCTTTATTACTAATGTGATGATAAAAATAAGATATTTTATTATTACTAGGAATATTAATATCAATATGGTTGATATTATTTTCAAAAACTTCATTTAAAATTTTATCAATATAGCATACTTACTTATTGTGAATATCTTTGTCTATAAAAATCACTTTTTGATTTTTAATTTTTAATATACTATGCTTGAGTTAAATCCTTACTTTTTGTTTCTTTTTTTTGGCTAGTTTGTTCATATATCTTTCACTATCTCAAGTATCTAGTTTATTATAAAGATCACTAAAGATAGAATTTTCAGCATCACAAATCATTCTTTTAGACTCCTACGGGCACCTTATATTTTTACCAATTCTCTAAGCTTTTATATTTAAGCTAATTTTTATGACATAAGTCTTATATTTTATTTTTTCTTGCATAATATTATTCCAGCACCAATTATTTTTATTTATATTTTTTTTTCCTTTTGATTCTCCAAGTGCATCTTATTGGCACTTTATTAATAGTATTTGTTATTTTATTCCACATAGAATTTGCTTCTTTTTGAACATCCCAAATCTTTAAATCTTTAATTTTACTCATAAAAATAATTTAATTTATGCCTTTTAGGTGCTCCCATCTCATTCTATGACAATGATTCTCAATATTCTTTATCTTACAACTCCATCTTAAAATCTAAAACTAATAGTCAATGTTGAGTACTTATCTTGTCACTACGAACAACCTTACAATCTTTACATTATGGACGATCTCTTCTTCTCATAAGAAAATAATCATTTTTGTTTTTTATTAGATCCACTCTTAAAATTAATAATATGCATGCTTCTTTTTTTCTAAATAAAGTATTATTAACAAAGAAATCATATGTTAAAGCAAAATCTAAGATGGCGCTACCTTCATCAACAATTACTCCAAAACCGTAGCAACTATGAAAATTTCTAAACTCTTCTACCTCTCTACCAACATGTCCATTTAAATCTCCTCCAATTAAAATTCTTTTATCAACAATATCACTTGTAGAAAGACTTCTAAGTCATTCCATAATGAAAACAACTTTTTTTTTTGCATTATTTTGAATGTAATTCCCTTTTTATGAACCTTTCAATGAAAATGTTTAATAGAAGTCATGAGAAATATACATTGCTAGAATCAAAAAATATGTAGATTGTGAAACATGTTAAAATGTAATACTACTAGATAAAAACTATTTATATTCAATGAGATAAAGTAAATTAAATGTAAATAAAAACACCGACAACATATGTAGTCAATATCATATAACAAACAATACCAAATTAAGATTGCAGTAAGAAGAGGAAAATTTTGTACGATGTTGAAGCAAGAGAAGAAGAAGAACAAAAAGAAACCAATCTAAGCACATCATTATAAAGATAAATTTACTTTTCGCGTAACTTCTATAAAGGTTTGTTAATCACAAATAAATAACACAACATTGAGATCAAGCACTTAACTCTTTGTAGGACTAAAATTAGGAAAAAGTTAACATAAAGTTTAAGAGAAGGAACCATGAGTGACTGAGAAGTGTTGGCAGATAGTCAATATGAAATCATAACTAATTATACAAATAAATATTTCCATGTGAGAAATAATTAAATCACCAAATTATGAAAAAAGAAGACAAAACAGTGTCCATTGTCTAGAAACCAGAAGAAAAAAGAAGAAAATGTACCTTATTAATGTGTATGAAATTCGTAATAATAGTAAGTCATTTATAAGTTTTTTCTGTGTTAGTATGTGTTTATGAGACATTTCATAATATTTTAGGATTGGCTTAATAGAGTGTCACTTAAACAGCCAAGCATATGATAGAGTACTTAGGGTAGTTATCATATGATATGGCCAAAGGTTTCCCTCTTTTCTCCATTTGAATTCCTTGTGATGTATGATAACCATTTTAAGAGTTGTTTTCCACCTTTAAAAAAGTTTGTACAATTTTTTTACAATTGTTTATTAGATTATATTTAACATTGAACAAGAGATAAAAGCTTGTTGCCCAAATCTTACTTGGAGACTTACTTTTGAGCTAGTCTCCAGTAGTATATTATTTTGGTGAGTAGTTACTATCATTGTATAAAATTTCCTTTCACACTATTTCTATAGAATCATTCTACTTCATGTCTAGTATGATTCCACAATTATTTCTTAAGCCTGTGCCACTTGATGACTAATATTTATTAGTAATACAATTGAACTAATGCAATATGACATCAAGTCCTAGCCTTCTTGTCTTGAACATTTGGAAGCCTCTAACAACTTTAAGAATTCCATCCACTCCAGATATTATTTGCACATATTACTCTAACAAAAAAGAAAATACTCTCAGATTCTATTTTTTTTCTTTTTTTTGGCATGTGGCATGTGGTAATATTCTTCTATATGCAAGATATTTTTAGTTTCCAACAACATTCTCATAAATAAAAATTTATAAGAATATTAAAGATCTTCTTAGTAAAAAGATTAGTTATATTACACATGGTGTATATGAAACAATACAATATATTCACTTGTATTTAAATTTTACAATTAGCTCACATACATCAAAACTATTAAAATAAAATATAGAGCTTGTTTCCTCCTTGGCAGTGCCTTCTTCTTGACTAGGTTTTTCTTCCCTATGACTTTGATCTTTTTACTGCACCTCCCCTCTAGTGTCTTCTATATTTTGGTCTTATTTTCTATATACTTTTAAATAGTTTTGTGGTTTAATTGGGTTGTTGCGGCTTTAGTGTTTCCCAAGTAATTTTTATATAAATTTCTTCGTGGCGGTCACTGTTGCATTGATTGCTATGGTGTATGTTGCCTTTGACGGTTGAAGAACTTAATACTAACTTAAATGCCTCTCTAAAAACTGATTCTACTACTACTTTGAAGTTTTCATTTGTTGATATCATTGGTCGGCAGGACAACTTTACTAATGGAGACATGTTTGTCTTTTTCCATCATTATCATGAAGCTTTAGAAGGAAAAGGATTCTGTAATTTTTTGAAGAAAGCTGGTAAGAAAGAAGGGAAACTAGCCCTCTTTATATCTAAAATTGAGGTGGCTACCTTGGTTGAACACTATAAATTTACCCTTGTGGCTAAATATCAACTAGGGCATCCAAAAATGGATTTAATTAGAAGGTGCTTTGAAGACATGAAGTTTGTGGGTGACTAGATGGTGGGATTGTTTGATGGAAGACACATAATGACTGTTGACCTCACTTTTTGTTGAGGTCTAGTCTTTCTTCCTTAGAAGCCTAAGATATAGCCATAGGACTTCCTTGTTGACTATTCTTAGAGGAATAATGATGCAACCCCTCCTCATTAGAAGTTTTAAATGCCTCTTTGCTCTCTTAAAGTTCCACATGTTGGTTCTAACCTCTAGAATTTAGTAGGTGAAACCAATATGAGGGAGCTCAAGATGAGTCTTTATAGGAAGTCTGGGTTTAAGGTTGACCTTGGGTGAGCTAGTGTTGGTCTTGCACACACACACTTTCACTATTCTAAGCATTCCTAAAACCAATGCCAGCCACACTTTTGAGCCAATTTGATTAAATAGACCATTTTTGACAAAAATGTAAATTTTACCTCTAAATGCCTAAAGTCTCCAAATGACCCCCAATTCCCACCAAATAGATTTAAAACTTCCTCAGTTTCAAATATAAATTTAATTTCATTTTTTCTGGACCATGCCTCATGAAAATTCCCTAAATCAAATTGACCATTCAATTGGACTAGATCCAAGCTCTATCCAAGCCTAAAACCAAGTCCAAGCCAACTCATACACTTTGAGCCCAAACCCTAAACCCACTTAGAGTCACTTGGTTTAACCCACCTTGAAACCACCTCAAAAGCCACTTAGGCCCTAACATCTACCCTAGATACTCTCAGCCCACTCTAGAGGTGCCATGAACCAAATGTCCCATGATTTAGGGGAACCTTTCTCAATTTTGGCCTAATGACATATGCTTGAGCTCACCTGATTGATCCTCCATACTAGTCACAATTAAACCTCCCTCATGGTACCTTGAGCATCTAGCCACCTCCCCTAGCCTAGTTAGCCTACTTAGTGGTAGGAAAACTGATACACCAAAAATATATGCATTTTTAGACCCATATTTTAAACTCATTTTTTGTGATATTGCACTTTAATGGAAGATATTTTTATGTTTTATTGTAGGTTGTTGAATTTTAGGACTTCAAGCAAAAAGGAAGAAAAAAGGATGAAATTTCAAGCAAAATTGAAGAAGTTGAAAATTTTTCAGCGCTGACGGCGCCGTTTGATAGAGAGTTGCGAATTAAATTGGGGAACACTGGCACCGATGGCATCAGAATGGGCGCCGACGGTGCCAATGTTGGTTCAACCCCTCCTTGAAAAAGATTTGATAACTTTGGACGCTTTTTTAAGAGTTTTTGGAGGAACCTATTGGAGATCCGACTCTAGGCTTTATTTGGGGCCAAAATTGATCAGAAAAGTGACTCTTCCTGACCTTTCATCGCCCCAATTAAACCTTCCACGCATCACACATTCTTTCATTTTTCATTCCACAACCATTTAGAGTTCATTATTCTTATAATTTAGAGTTTTGTGGTGAGATTAAGTGTGAA
>NW_018230221.1:171357-181126 GCF_001263595.1 Phalaenopsis equestris | reverse complement strand
AGAAAAGTGAGAGATTTCTTCTTCCTACATTTCTTAGAAGAGGCTACAAGGGATTTGCTTTGAGAAAGAGTTTCAGATAAGTGTTGTTTGTTTATTAGTGTTATATAAACTTTTTTTTATATATGAAATTTGTGTTTTGTTGTATCTTTCTCATAAAATATGAGTAGTTTACTTTATCTTTCTCCCTACTCTAACACATCGTAGAATGAGGAGATAATATGGATGTGCCAATATTAAAATATAATTTAAATTGTGATGATTTTTCAACTTCAAACTTAATAAAACTTTTGATATGGTCAATTGAATTGTTAAAATATATTGTGAAACATATTATCCGAGAAATGGAGTATGAGTTCTATAACAGAGTGAGGATCACATTTGATTCCATGAAGGAGAATTTCGTTCATGGAATTAAGTTCAATTAAATAAGGAAATATACTTTCTTAGGTGTAGAATTGTTTGGGTGTAGAATTAGAGATCTTTAGGGTGAAAGACTAAAATCCCCAATTCGGTCTTAGTGTTCAAAAACTAAAGTGAGAGTTAGCCTTCAGGTGAAGGGAAGTGGGAGCTCTGGAGTGGGAGTCAATATCCTCATAGCTTAACCACGGATTTAGGGACTAAACTTGAGATTAGCCAATGATTTTGTATTAGGGTAGAGAATTAAAACTACTCCTATTTGGCACAATACATATTAAAATCATTTATCTCATCTCATTTTACCAAAATCTCATTTTAGTGGGAAAGATGCTTTTCACATAAGAAATTTTCATCACATAAACATAGTTTAATAGTTTAGTAGTTACAATTTAAACTTTGTATTTCAGTTTTGTTATTAGTTAAATAATTTAGTTCTGATAATATCACAACATTCAAAATTAGTGACAGTAATTTTTTTTTGACTTTCTGTGAATCTCCTAAGAAATTTATCATTTCAAATTTAAACCTTCCCCGTGGGATCAATGGGGCTTAAATAGAAAGGTTTTTATTACTTGATAACGATACGTATACTTGCGTAGAATCCCAACATTAATTGCTTAAATTTCTAATTCATAAAATATTACATCAAACTTTTGGCACCGTTGCATAGTAGAGTGACTAGAGTCAACTATATAATTTTACACAACTATATTTCACTAAGGATCAAGCTTTGGCATCGTTGCTAGTAGGGACTAAACTTGGGATTAGCCAATGATTTTCTGTAATATTAGCCAATGATTTTCTATAACATTGTATCAGGGTAGAGAATTAAAACTACTCCTATTTGACACAATATATTTTAAAATCATTTATCTCATGTCATTTTACCAAAATTCATTGTAGTTGGAAAGATGCTTTTCACATAACAAATCTTCATCACATAAACATAGTTTAATAGTTTAGTGGTTACTGTTTAAACTTTGTATTTCCGTTTTGTTATTAGTTAAATAATTTAGTTTTGATATTATCTCAACTTTCAAAATTAGTGACAATAATTTTATTTTGACTTTTTGTGAATTTCCTAGAAAATTTATTATTTCAAATTTAAAATTTTCCCGTGGGATTGATATTTGAGGCTTAAATAGACAGTCGTTTATTACTTGATAATGATACATATATTTGTGTAGACTTCCAACATTAATTTTTAAATTTCTAATTCATAAAATATTGCATCACACTTTTGGCACCATTGCATAGCCGAGTCAACTATATAATTTTACATAACTATATTTCACTCGGGATAAAGTTTTTGGGGCTGTTGTCGGGGAAGGTAACAGTAAATTAAATAGATTTGGTAAATGAATTTATTTAGAGATAATTAATTATTTAAAAATTAAAAATTTAAAAAAAATTCAAAAATCCAAAAAGGAAATATATTTTTTTTAAGAGTTATTTTTAAGAAAAATTTCTTTGCTTATTATATTTGTTTACGCGAAATATTAAATTTGAGGATTTAGTACCTTACAATTCAAAATTAAAATAAGAAATTTAGAGATAATTAATTATTTAAAAAATAAAAATTTAAAAAAATTCAAAAATCCAAAAAGGAAATATATATTTTTTTAAGAGGTATTTTTAAGAAAAATTTCTTTGCTTATTATATTTGTTTATGCGAAATATTAGATTTGAGGATTTAGTACCTTACAATTCAAAATTGGAGTGTACTATTAGAAAGATTTAAAAACAACAAAAAGAAATTAAAAACTTAAACGAAATGGCGAATAACTTAAATAATCAAATAAACAAAAATTGACAAAGACCTTTAAAAGATTATGCTAATCCGACAGCAGTTGAACTTCACTTGACTATTCAAAATCCTGATGTTACAGCTAATTCATTTGGGCTTAAACCTATTGTTATCCAAATGGTACAAAATAATAAGTTTGGAGGAACACCGACTGAAGATTCAAACTTAGATCTTGCTAGTTTTCTTGAAATTTGTGCTACTTCTAAATATGACGTAGTGTCTAATGATGCTGTTAGGTTTAAACTTTTTTCTTTTTCATTAAGGGATAAAGCCAAGGCTTGGTTAAATTCATTAACACCTGGATCTATCAGAACTTGGGGAGAACTATCATAAAAATTCTTAGCTAAATATTTTCCACCTTCAAAAATTGCTAAGCTTAGAAATGATATTACATATTTTTGTCAGTTTGAAGGGGAATCGATATATGAAGCTTGAGATAGATTTAAAGATCTTCTTAGAAAATGTCCACACCATGCTCTACCAGATTGTTTAATAACTCAAACATTTTATAATGGATTAGTAGGATCACTTAGATCTATTACAGATGTTGCTGCGGGTGGATTACTAAGGTCAAAACCTTTTGATGAAGTATATTCTTTAATTGAAGAAATGGCTACTAACAATTTCAATGTTCCTATGAAAGGGTAAATCCTAGGAGAGTAGCTAGTATTCATGATTTTGATGCAGCGTCTATTTTAGCATCTCAAATTGCTAATATTTCAAAAATGATAGATCAAATAGGAGTGAACTATTCTCAAATATCTCCAATATTAGAGAAAAATTCACTAGGACAGATTATTGATACTCAATCATCTTATGAAATTTTAAATGCTATAAATAATCAAAATAACAATCCTTTTTCTAACTTCTTTAATCCTGGATGGAAAAATCTCCCTAATTTTAGTTGAAATAATTATAACAATTTGGTGAATCCCTTTGAAATTTTGAAAAATAAGGAAATCCTAGTTATTGACCTTATTATCCTTTTGGATTTAACTATAATCCTAACCCATAAGTTAAATAAAAGAAGTTAATGATGGAAGATGTAATGTTAAACATAGAATATCAAATACAGAATCAAGGGACTGCTATTAGAAATATTGAAAATCAATTAGGACATACTGCTACTGCACTCAGTAACAGACCTTCTGGAATTCTTCCAAGTACGTTGGAAGTTAATCCAAAAGATCAAAATAAGGAGCAAATTAAAGTTATTCAATTACAAAGTGGAAAAGAAGTTGAAACAAATATCCAAAGAGAAACTGAAGTTGATGAAGAGAAGGAAGCAATGGAAAGTGACCAAAAAGAAAATGAACAAACACAAGGCCCTTTAGAAAATACATTAGCTCCATTTTCTCAAAGTCTGAAGCAGAAGAACAAAGATGAACAATTTACAAAATTTTTTAAAATCCTTAAGAAGTTAACGATAAACATTCCTCTTACTGAAGCTTTGGAACAAATGCCAAGTTATGTGAAATTTATGAAGGATATACTAAACAAGAAAATGAAGTTTACAGATCAGGAGACGATTTCACTCAGTGAAGAGTGTAGTGCTATTATTCAGAAAAGGCTTCCTGAAAAGTTAAAAGATCCTGATAGTTTTACTATACATTGTGTTATTAGTGAAAACTTTCTGGAAAAGCATTATAGATTTAAGAGTGAGTATAATCTTAAGCCTCTATCAATCTTTAAACATTTAGATTTAAGAGAGATTTCCCCTACTGCTGTAACTCATCAGTTAGCTGATTGATCAATAACTTATCTAAAAAGAGTTATAGAGGAGGTATTAGTAAAAGTGGATAAATTTATTTTCCCTGTAGACTTTATAGTATTGGATATGGAGAAAGATAAAGAAATTCCTATTATTTTAGGGAGGTCATTTCTTGTAACAGAGAGAGTTATAATAGATGCACAAAATGGAGAATTAATAATGAGAGTTAATGATCAAGAATTAATGATTTGAGAGTTAATGATTAAGAAGTAACATTTAATATTGCAAAAACTATGAAATATCCAGCAATAGAAAAAGATAATGAAAGTTTTAAGATGGAAGTAAATGATGACTTGAATGAAGAGCAATTTAAGAATGAGTTTGAAGACAAATTAAAGAAAAGAGAATTCTTTGATAATAAGGATGAAATAAGAAAAGAAGATTTGGATTATATTCAGGGCAAATTTGAAACTTTAGACTTGTTGGAAAACGATAATAAAATCCTGAATTTGAACTAAAAATATTACCTGCCCATTTAAAATATGTGTTTTTAGGAGAGTCATCTACATTATCTGTTATTGTATCTTCTGAATTAACAAAAAATTACCTACCCATTTAAAATATGTAATTTTAAGAGAGTTATCTACATTATCTGTTATTGTATCTTCTGAATTAACAAAAAATCAAGAATAAAAATTAATAGAGATGTTAAAAAAAAAATAAAAAGGATTTTTGATGAACCTTAGCAGATACTAAAGGAATTAGTCCTTCTATTTGTTTGCACAAAATTGTATTAGATGAAAAATATGAACCTAAAGCTGATCCTCATAAAAGATTAAAACTAATAATGAAAGAAGTTGTTAAAAAAGAAATTTTAAAATAGCTAGATGTTGTAACTATATTTCCTATTTCAGATATTTCAAATTTCAGACAGTGCTTGGGTAAGTCCAATTCGCTGTGTTCCGAAGAAAGGAAGAGTGACCATTGAAGGAAATAATGAAAGAAGTTGTTAAAAAAGAAATTTTAAAATAGCTAGATGTTGTAACTATATTTCCAATTTCAGACAGTGCTTGGGTAAGTCCAATTCGCTGTGTTCCGAAGAAAGGAAGAGTGACCATTGAAGGAAATGAAGAAAATGAATTAATACCAATAAGACAAGTTACTGATTGGCGAATTTGTATTGACTATAGAAAGTTAAACATGACCACAAGGAAAGATCACTTTCCTGCAATGGAACATTTACTAGCCCATTGGAACATTTGCTTTTTGTAGAATACCTTTTGGACTATGCAATGAACCTGCAACATTTCAAAGATGTAGGATGTCAACCGTTAGCAATTTTTTTGAACATGGAATGGAAGTGTTTCCAAATGATTTTTTGGTATTTGGAACTTTCTTTGAGTTATATTTAAATAATTTATAAATAGTTCTGGAAGTATGTGAAAAAATCAAACTAGTACTAAATAGGGAAAAATGTCAATTTACAGTTGTAGGAGGATTTGTACTTGGGCTTAAAATTTCTAAAAATGGCATGGAATTAGATCCTACAAAAATTCAAGTTATTTAAAAATTACCACCTTCAACTAATGTTAAAGGGGCAAGAAGCTTTTTAGGACATGTTGGTTTCTACAGGCGTTACATAAAATTTTTTTCTAAAATAACTAAGTCATTTTGCCAACTTTTAGAAAAATATAACAAATTTGATTTTCATGAGGAATGCATAACATTTGAATTATTGAAAGAAAATCACTGCACCTATAATAGTTCCACCTGATTGGGAGAAACCATTTGAAATAATGTGTGATGCTAGTGATTATGCTATTGGGGCTATGTTAGGACAAAGGCACAACAAAGTTTTTAAAATAATATATTATGCTAGTAAAACTCTAAATGATGCTCAAATTAACTACACTACTACTGAAAGAGAGTTACCCGCTATTGTTTATGCCATTGATAAATTTAGACCTTACTTAATTGGAACTAAATGTATAGTGCATACAAATCATTCTACTATTAAATACTTGATGTAAAAGAAGGATGTTAAACCAAGATTAATTAGATGGCTACTTCTATTGCAAGAGTTTGGTTTTACCGTAGTTGATAGAAAGAGAAATGATAATCAAATAGCCTATCATTCTCATTTATCTTGACTAGAAAGAGAAATATTAACTAATTTTACAAATGAAATTTTAGAGAATTTCCCTAATGAATAATTATATACTATTGCTGAAATGAATGTACCAATGTATGTCGATATAGTAAATTATATTGTAAGTGATATTTTACCATCTGATATCAAAAATCCATAATTGAAGAAATTTATATATGATTCAAAATTCTATTTTTGGGATGACCCATATCTATATAAACAATGTAAAGATCTTATTATTAGAAGGTGTGTGACTTATGAGGAAACTCAATAGATAATAGAAAGATGTCATGATTCTAAATTTGGAGGAAATTTTGGAAAAAATAGAACTGCATATAAGATTTGCAAGCTGGATTTTATTGGCCAACTCTTTTTAGAAACATTAACGAATATATTAAAACATGCAATCGATGTCAACGAGTAGGAAATATTTCTAGAAGACATAAAATGCCTCTAAATTACACATTAGAAGTTGAAATTTTTGATGTGTGGAATTTAGATTTTATGAGACATTAGATTTTATGGGACCAATTATGTCTTCATTTAGAGACTTATATATAATACTTGTTGTTGATTATATGTTCAAAAAATTGAAGCTATTGTTGTACTTAGATGTGATGCTCGGATTGTTTATAAATTTTTAATCAAGAATATTTTTACAAGATATGGAATACTGAGAGTAATTATTATAGATGGAGGATCTCATTTTAGGAATAAGAGAATCAAAAAATTGATTAAGAAATATGATATTATGCATAGATTTTCTACTTCTTATTATCCTCAGACTAGCGGCTTAGCAAAGATATTAAATCATGAAATCAAATGAGTTTTAGAGAAAGATATAAATCCTTATAAATTGGATTGGTCTACAAGATTAGCTACTACATTATGGGCATACAAAACTACTTATAAGACTCCCATAGGAATGTCCCCATATAGACTTATTTTTGGAAAAAAATAAGCCACTTACCAGTAAAATTAGAGCATAAAGCATTTTGGACTATTAAGGAATTTAATTTTAATTTAAAGGATGACGGTGAGAAAAGGTTATTGCAACTCAATAAACTTGAGGAGATTAGAAATGAAGCATATGATAATGCAAAAATCTATAAAGAGAAAATGAAAATATGACATGATTGGAAGATTATTCAAAAGAAGTTTGAACCTGGACAAGAAGTTTTATTATATAATATATGATTGACATTATTTCTAGAAAAACTGAAATCCAGATTGTTAGGACCATTTAAAGTGATTAAATTTTATCATGATGGAACTATTGTTGTTAAAGATCCTAGCACTAGAAAGATATTCAAAGTTAATGGGCATCGATTGAAACATTATTATGAAGGGCACATACCACAACTTAAAGAAGTTTTAATCTTAAGTCAACCCAACTAATCAAATGGTATGTCGAGTTAACGACGTTAAACCAGACGCTTTATGGGAGGCAACACATATATAAATATAAATATCTATGTATTCCTATTTTGTTTGATAAGTGTTTTTATATTAGTAGATAATAATCCTACACAATTTTATATATTATAAACTAAGAAAAATTTTGGTATTAGAGGAAAATTTGGAATAGAATAGATCAAAAATGTAAAAAAAATGCAATTATGGCCTCTGGCTCCGACGACGCTGACGGCGCTCGCAGACAGACCAAAGCGCCGACAGCGCCATCGGGAATACCGACGGTGCCGATAGCAATTTGACGGTTCATGATGAACTTTGGCAGGATTTAGCTCTGTAATAACCATCAGGAGGTGTTTTTAAAGTCCTAAAAACTGCCTTGGATGACCACAAACTTCAAATTTTTGAATTTCATGGCCTCCAATTCTAGAAATGCTTACAGGTATGGAGTTTTCAATAGAAGAAAGTCTATCAGTTTTGACACACAAAGATAATACGATAAAGTTATTACAAAGAAGAGGATTATTAAGGAGAGAGGCTTTGTCAATCACAGATTGATTAATCCAAGTTCTCCGATTGATAAAATCATTGTATAAAGGCGATGAGAAGTTCTGTGCCACACTACCGCTGCAGTTGTTGTACCAGTAGTGAAGGAATTCTATGCCAACTTACATGGAATTACCTAAGGAGTTGCATTCATACAAGGTAATGTTGTACCATTTACTTTTGTGTGGTCAATGAGTTGTATATGATAGAAAGCGTTTCAGTTTGTCATTATACAAATTTTATCCCTACAAGAGATTGATGCAAGATGTCTATAATTTTCTGACGGATGAAAGTGATATTTGGGAAATGTGAGATGAAGGATATGTTAGAATCTCTATTTTATTACTTAATCCAATATTGAAGCAGTACATTTCTTCATTTCTACAAAATTACTCCCTACCATGAAGATTAGTAGAGTCACTAAAGAAATTGTTATTTTAAATTATTGCATTCAAATGGGAAAACCCATTGATATAAGATCTATCATATTAAAATCTGTTATGGGTATTATTATGAATGAGCCGATTTATGGACTTGGGCATCCTTCCACAATTTTCCTACTTTGCAGTCAATCTCAAGTTCCTTATGAAATTTAGGAAAAAGTTTTATTACCTTGGGAACCTATGATTCCTCTTGAGGATAATTATGTTGGGAATGGGAATGAAGCATTAGATACTATCTTAAATTACTCATCACATGCTTCAACTCCATTGATGCACCTATGGTTGGAAGTTCACTTCCTGTAGAAAGGAAATAGAAGAAAATTGAAAGAGAACTTTGATCCCCTTTGATACTGCTAATATGCACAGTACAACAATAATTCAAATAATATTTCACTTATATTTCCTTACATTGCAACAAAAACTTGATCCTGAAGAAAAATAAGAATTTAACTTTTAATTTATACATATTGGGATACTACACAAGTATACGCATCGTCATTAAGATAAGAAATATAGGACTTTTTGATTAAGACCTGAATATCGAACCATAGGGAATTATACAATATGCACATTTAGAAAAATTTTCTATTTTTAAAAAGACAATTACTTAAACTGAATTTTTTTTGCAGTAACAAAAATTCAAATATTTTTTGGTATTTTTGATATTTTAACAAAACAGTAACAACTTAAAAAGATAACTAACTGTGTTGGAATATGTTTATGACTAGATCTGACTTTGGAACTCAAATTCTGGGTAACTGGTGGCGCTTGTCAAGTCTGTATAAGAATTCTATTGTTGAAGTATACAAATTGTGTTATGCTAAATAGGAGCAATAATATTCTTTATCCTTTTTAAAGTTGCTATAAAGAACATTGGCTAATTTAAAGTTTGAATAGTTCTGAAGATCAACTAGGGAAGGAAGATACTAGCTCTCACTCTAGAGTTCCCTCGATTCCCTTCACCTGGGGGTAACATCTCGTATCAGAACAAAAAATAATAAACCAAGTTGGGGGCTTTAACCTATCACTTTAAGGTCCTCTAGCTCTACACATTTCAATGAATTTTTCCCTATTTATTTGCACTCAATCATATGAACTACATTCTCATTCATACAACCTCATGTGATTCTTTCCAATTGTTGACTGAGACAATACCAGTCCGGTTCTTACATGCTCTCACAAAAAATTTTAACATCTAGATTTGCCAAATCAAAAAGTAAATGAAGTTCATGGATTTAAATCATCACAACTTCTTCCAACATTAAAGATCAATACTCTCCACA
>NW_018230221.1:160421-171160 GCF_001263595.1 Phalaenopsis equestris | reverse complement strand
TTTTCAGGACTCTTTTCAAAGTCCTCTCTTCTTTCTTTTATAGTTTTCCAAGAGGGGCCTTGGAAACTCTTCAAAATGTGTCCCAATTTAATGTATTTTCCAAAGAGGTGCATCCTTTCATGATAATTTCCGTCCATGGTGGTTATAACAACCTATTAAGCCAATGCGTGCCTCAAAATCCTCTTCAAAATTTGTAGAAACCGACTTTAATCGTCTAGCAACTGCCACTGACGCTTAAGCGCGGGACCTTTAGCACTTAGGCGCAACCTCTAGCACGTAGGCGCGACCTTCTCTGTTTTACCGACGCTTAATATCGAATCTGGCGCTTAGCTCCAAAACTCATTTGCACATTTTTCACCTTTTTGCTCCAAATTTGATCTTTTCACTCCTTTAAGCAATTTTCACCTTTTTATTTGCTAGAAAAACACAAAAATACCTTTCATTAAAGTGCAATATCTCCAAAATAGGTATAAAAATGTGTCTAAAAACACTACATATTTTAGATGTATCAAAATCCCCCAAACTTAAAATGTTACTTGTCCTCAAGTGACACTTCAATCTTTAAAAACTACATATGTCTGATATGTATATGAGTTTCTTTAGGAGTTACTAAAATTTAAATCTAGAAATATAGTAGTCTAATTTAGAAAAAATATTCAGTAAATGATACCGACTTAAAGTTTAGAAATTCTTAAAGTTAAGAAAGATGAAAATATGAGTTTCTATCTAATTCAAAAATGTATTGTAGATTTTCCAAATTTAGAATTTAGTTCTTTTATTATCTCCACTTAAAAATTTTCATGAAAATTAATTTTACTTACTATATTATATCTATAAGCTTAAGAATTTCTCAAGTCTTATACTTTAAGAAGATCAAATTTAGAACCAATTTTTGATTAGGCACTAATCCTCAAGCATCTCCTTCCTAATTTTTTTCCTCTTTTTTTCTTTTTTTCTTTCTTTTTTACCTTACTTTTTCAGGCAAGGATTACTATATCTGGATAGGCCTTTAATGATTTTGAATTCCACTTCTCCTTTCCTAAAGCAAAGCCTTGATATAAGTCTTTTACTTATAAATATAATAATAGTTTTGAAAATTATTTACTCATTTCTAAAATCAAATTTTACTTCCCTAATATAACTTCATATACATAATCAATTTTTTTCTTTTCAAATCAAATTCACTTGTAGCACATTTAATAACAAATTAAAATAAAGTTTTGAAAATATTTTTCATCCCCCCCAAACTTAAACTCTTAACAAGATTAAAAAGTTCAGTAGCAAGATTGAAACTTTGAAATAACATGCTTAAAAGAATTTTTAAGAAATTTTAAATCCTAATGACACAAGTATAAAACTAAAAACAGGAGTAAAATTTATTTTTGATCAAATTTTCTATATTTTCATTTTACTTTAACATGTAGATATTCAGTAGACTTCTAAACAGTGGGTATAAAAATAAAAGCAAACATACACACTACTAACATCACAATCTTAACATAAAAACAAACTTGCAAACATGATAAAAGAAAAATAAAGGGTAGCAGTTTCTGAATTTCAAGTTTAAGATCTAAGCTAGCAAGATTTTCTACTTTATAACAGATATGAAATTAAGTTAAGCTCTAAACTAAATAATCCGTAGTACTAAACACAAAACAACAGTTACTACCCTAAAATTTAAAAATAAAAAACTAACTACCACAAATGTCATAATAACAATAAAAAATAAAAGTCCAAAACACAACATTGTCCAAAACATCACACAAATACAACTGTACCTAGTACCACATCACATAGTCGATAACAAAAACAAACATAAAAATGTCTCAATCCTACTCTTCCTCCTCAGAATCACTGCTATACCACTTTTCTGCAGGCTCATAATCAGGATTTCAAGGATATGGTGGAAATTGCACTCGTGGGTCACCTCTGATCAGGCTCTCGAAAGATGAGTGGAATTTCCCTTCATAATAACTCTTCCTTCTATTATAACTATTAGTATGATCTGCAAAATGCTCTAAATTTTTTACCTTATCAGCTGTAAAATTGATTATCTCTAAATTTTGTACCTTATCAGCAGTAAAATTGATATTATCCATCATCTTCTGCAATAATTGATCCCGAGTCTCGATAAACCTCACCTCAAGATGTAGAAGCACATGAAGTAGATGGACTAGATGAAGAAGCAGCAGAGGTAGATGCAACAGAAGTTTTCACTCCATAGCTCCTGGAAAATCCTCCTCTATAGCCCAAAATTGAATGCTCAAAATAAGTCTTCACATTCACCTTAGTGATGGGCTTTAGAGCTAATAATACTTCCTTCCAGTTATCATATTTAACTCTAGCCTGTTGACACAACGAAAAGATCAAGGAAGCAAATCCCAAACCTGTAGTAGTAATAGCTGTAGTAGAACTGATGATAGTTTGATAGATCATAGCTCTAATGTTGATTAGCATTCCCTCTTGAATACAATAATTCAATGTTGCTCTTTCTCTGGTCACTTCACTGAGATGATTGGTCGGAAGTAGACGAGCAGAAATGAAATAGTGTCAGGCCTTTGAAGGTGCACATAACTTTAAAGTTGGGAAATTTACTCTCCTCTCATTAGTGATCTTCCAAATTCCTCTCCCAACAGTCAAGTAAGAAATAATCTCATCTAACTCCGCTTTAATAGGACTATAATTTACATAAAAATATAATGTATCCGGTGGTAAATGGTAAAACAAGTTAGTTACCTTTAGCAAAAAAGGTACCAACTTTCCTCAAACCATAACTCAATTTTCTTCAACTTCAGAGAGATTTTCATAGAACTCCCTCACAACAGAAATCACTGCGATAGCAGAGAAACAACAGAACTGTTCCCACTGTCGACGAACAATTAAATTTTCCACGTCACCACCCGGATTTCTAAAAGATCGCTCCTGAATCAATTTACGTGATTGCAACGCATCAGTATACCGATCTTGAGCCTTCAAACTAACAAATTTGCTCGAATCAATCTGGCTTTTTCCTTTACTCCTCATTTTTGGTGTCATTCTACAAGTGTTATAAATTCCAAAAATAACTACAAAAATCAAGTCTAAATCACTAAACTAAACTTCCAAAAGCACAAACTAAACTTCCTAAGCAATTTTCATAGATTTTTCCTTATTTTCACCATAAATAGTGAATTTTCAAATTTCTCCAAATGTGCTCAAAATACATGGTGAAAATCCAAAATTTTTGCATAAAAGTAAAGTACTTACCTCAAGGAACTCGAATCTAGCAAATTTCACTTGATTCCACCATGAAATATTCACTTTAGATGTGCCCTAGCAGTTAAAAATCACAATTTTGAGAGGTAGAAGAAGACGGAAGGCATTAAAAATGGCTTTTTCAGACCGAAAATTCACTTTTAACCATTCGCGAACCAATTTTTGTGAACTGGCGCTTAAGCGCGGGTAAGTGGGGCTTAGGCACCTACCTCTCAGGTTAGCTCGCGCTTAAGCGCGAGATGTGGCGCTTAGGCGCTAGTGCATTATTTTTGAAATCTTAAAATTTAAGTAAAATGCACTATTTTCTTAAGTAAACTACCCCTAAATGGTCTCATATCACTTGATTGACTATTTTCAACTTCCTATAACTCCTCTCTCTCTCAAAATTCTCCTTAGTAACTATTTCAATTCGAGGCAAAACAACACAAAATTTTCACAAAAACAAACTTATATTAATTCACAAATAAGTACAAATACTATTGACACTTATTTCTCACTCCAAATAGTCTCAAATGAGAAAGTTTTCCTAAGTACAAAACACTTAACACACATTCACAATTAAACACATAAGTAATTTAAACACTAACACATGTCTTAAACGCTAAAAATACTTAAACACAACAACTTTAATCACGCAAAAACAAAAATAGAACTTAATTCCATTCTTATTAGAAGGAACAAATTTAGTTCTTCCATTAGTCTCTCCTAGGGCAACTGGAATATAAAGTTGATAAAACAGACGGTGGTGATGTGCTCTGATGCAATCTTCTTCAATCCACTTTTGCTTAAGAAACATCTCCTTATCTGATTCCTCTATATAACTTGTGTGACTAAATTGCAATTTCAATTGCCATCCAATATGCTCCAGATGCGCATGAATTTCCAATACCTTAGTCTCCAATACAGACATGGTATTTTCAATTTTGTTGATTTTCTATGATATCCCTTCAATACTAACGGCTAAGAAACCGTTGTACATCTCTTGTGCACTTTGACTAATGAATTTCTTCCTCTTCTTCTTCAAATCCATCTCCCATGAAGACATCATCTTAAAATCTCTCTCTCTTTAGACTCTAGGGCTAAAAATGATCTGGGATGATATTCCTTCACTAAACCCTTCTATTTATAGGCTTAAATGCTTCCAATAACTCTTAGACACATTTAAAAACTGCTAAGACACGTTTTTGCAAACTTCTAGGTATTTTTTCATTCTAGAATATTAATTTTTCACATGTTCTTAAACTGTCATGCTTAAGCTCCGGATTTGGCACTTAAGCGCTAGTGCACATTTTTGCACAAGTCAACTTAACATCCAAATTCTCATTTTAACATGTCTAAATCACTAATTTAAGTCTTAAAATCATTACTAACACATAATAATCTCAAAAATAGTACCAATATTTTCTTAATCACACATAAAACAATAATAAAAACAAAAACACACTAATACTTATGGGTTGCCTCCCGAAAAGTGCTTGGTTTTACGTCGTCAGCCCGATGTAAGCAGTGCTTACTCTGGTTGACCCAACATCATTCCATCATTAAACTTATGTTGATCTCCTATAATATAAGGTTTCAGTCTATGTCTATTCACTTTAAAGATTTTCTCAGATTTAGGATGTTTAATATCCACAGCTCCATAAGGACAAATTTTAATCACAATAAATGGGTCCATCCAGCTGGACTTAAGTTTTCCTGGAAATAATCTTAACCTTGGATTATATAGCGAAACATGTTGCCCTGGCTCATTACTTTAGCTGAAAATTTTTAGTAAGATTCCTTCGATCAAGCCACATCTTCATCTTTTCTTTATAAACTTTGGCACTTTCAAAAGACTCATTCCTTATCTCTTCAAGCTCATTTCTTCAAGCTCATTTTCAAGCTCATTTAATTGTGATAATCTTTTCTCACCAGCATCTTTCAAATTATAATTGATCTCTTTAATCACCCAATATGCCTTATGCTCAAGTTCAATTAGTAAGTGACAAGGTTTCTTAAATATTAGCCTATATGGGGACATTCTTATAGGAGTTCTATATGCAGTCCTATAAGCCCACAAAGCATAGTCAAGTTTGACTGAACAATCCATTTTTGTTGGATTCACAAATTTTTCCATAATTCTCTTAATTTCTCGATTGGATAATTCAGCCAAACCAATTATCTGAGGATGATAAGTTATAGCAATCTTATGCTTTATATGATATTTCCTTAATAACTTCTCCATTATGGAATTTCTAAAATGACTTCCCACATCAGTAATGATAACTCTTGGCATCCCAAATTTATAAAATATATTTGTTTTCAAATATTTTGCAATACTTTGAACATCACATTGACGTAAAGCAATAGCTTCTATCCATTTGGATACATAGTCCGTTGCTAACAAAATATATAAATTTCTGAAAGATGATATACATGGTCCCCAGAAATCTAATCCTCAAACATCAAATATTTCAACTTCCAACATATAATTGAGAGGCATCTCATTTTATCTAGAACTATTGCCTACTATTTGAAATCTATCACAAGTTTTGATATAAGCATTAACATCTCTACAAATTGTAGGCCAATAAAATCCAGATTATAAAATTTTGTATGATGCTTTATCAACACCAAAATGTCCCCTAAAATTAGAATTTTGACACTTTTGGATAATCTCATAAGTTTATTCTAATGGTATACATCTTTGAATAATCAGATCCTTTCCTTATTTATATAAAAATGGGTCATCCTAAAAGTAAGTCTTAGCTTCAGAAATAAATTTCCTCTTCTATTGGTTTGTCATTCCATAAAATATAATATCACTAACAATAAAGTTCACAATGTCGGGATACCACGAAACACGCCACTCATTAATAGTGAACAATTTTTTATCTGGAAAATATTCATTAATTTCATTTTTAAAATAGAGCAACTTTTTTTCAAGCTTAGACAAATGATCAACAATTTGATTTTCAATCCCCTTCCGATCTACTATTGCAAAATCAAATTCTTGCAAAAGAAGAATCTATCTTATAAGTCTAGGTTTAGCATCCTTCTTTTTCATTAAATAATAGCAGAATTATCTGTATACACTATACAATGAGTTCTAATTAAATATAATCTAAATTTATTGAAAGCATATACTATTGCTAATAACTCTTTTTAGTTGTTGTATAATTAATTTGAGTTTCATTAAGAGTTTTACTAGCATAGTAAATAACTTTGAAAATTTTATCATATCTTTGTCCTGAATCAGCTCCTATAGCATAATCACTAGCATCACACATCAATTCAAAATGTTTTTCCGAGTTTAGTGAAACTATAATTGGTGTAGTGATTTATTTTTCTTTTAATAACTTAAAAGCTTTTGGGCATTCCTCATCAAAATTAAAAATTGCAACTTTCTCCACTAAATGGCATAAAGGCTTAGCAATCTTTGAAAAGATTTTAATACATCGCCTGTAGAATCCAGCATATCCTAAAAAAATCCTAATTTCCCTTACATTTGTTGGATAGATAAGGTAAATTAGTATAAGGTAAATTAGCGAGCACTTGAATTTTAGCAAGATCTACTTCCATACCATTTTCTGATATTTGATGATCTAATACAATTCCTCTTGCTACTCATTATATAAACCAAAGGGCATTCTTCTAAAAGAAAAAGTACCATTAGGACTGGGAAACATTGTTTTCTCTTGATCCTTAGGACATATTTGAATTTGGTGATAACCAGTATATCCATCCAGAAAATAAAAGTATTTATGCCCAGCTAGTCTATCCAACATCTGATCTAGAAAATGTAATGGAAAATTGTCTTTTCTACTGACAAGATTTAATTTTCTATAATCAATGTATATTCGCCACCTTATAACTTGTATAGTAGGTATTAACTCATTATGTTTATTTACAACTACAGTTACTCCTCCTTTCATAGGATCCATTATGTTTATTTACAACTATAGTTACTCCTCCTTTCATAGGATCGCAATGAATTAGACTAACTCATGCACTATCTGAAATAAGGTAGATAATTCCAGCATCTAACAACTTTAAAATTTCCTTCTTAACAACTTCTTTCAAAACAAGATTCAGTCTCCTTTGCGGACCAGCCTTGGGTTTGCAGTTCTTTTCCATCTGAAATCTATGCATACAAATTGAAGGCTGATTCCTTTAATATCAGCAATTGTCCATCCAAAGGCTTTCTTAAATTTTTTTAGAATTTTCATCAACCTTTCCTTTTCTTCCATTATTAATTTTAAGGAAATTATAACAAGTAAAGTAAAGGAATTGCCACGAAAAAGTAAAGGAATTTCCACGAAAGGCATATTTTAAATGATCAAGGAGTAACTTCAACTCAAGTTCTGGAGGTTTTTCATTAGATGGACAAATTGATTTATCTTTGTTTATCATGTCCAGAAGTTCAAAACTTTCTCGAACACAGTTTGAATCTTCCTTAAAAAGATCTTCACATTGATCTAATTCCTCTACTTGCTCGTGTTCCAAATCTTTTTCTTCAAATTTTTCTTCAAAAGTAGTCTTGAAATGACATTCACTTAGGTATCTTATAACATCCATTCTAAAACATTTATCATTTTTACCTTTTGCAGGGTATATCATTGATCTTGAAATGTTAATAGTAATAGTTTGATCATTGACGTGCATTGTTAATTCCCCTTTTTTGCACATCTATCATTGCTCTTCTTGTGGCTAGGAAAGGTTTCCCCAAAATGAGATGTATCTCATTATCTTCCTCAATATCTAGCACAATGAAATCAATAGGAAAGATAAATTGAACCACTTTCACTATGACATCATCTATAACTCCTTTAGGGTATGATATCAAACGATCTGCTAACTGTAGAGTTATAGTAGTAGAGGTTATTTCTCCTAATCTCAATCTTTTAAATATTGATAATGTCGTAAGGTTAATGCTTGCATCTAAATCACATAAAGCCTTCCCATAAAATATGTCTCCTATTGAACATGGAATTGTAAAGCTACTAGGATCTTTAAGATTTTCAGGAAGCTTCTATAGAATTATCGCACTGCACTCCTCACTGAGTGCATTAGTCTCATTATCTTCAAACTTCCTTTTTCTATTCATTGATAATATCTTTCATAAACTTTACATAGCTCAGCATTTGTTCAAAGGCTTCAACAAATAAAATATTAATTGTAAGCTTCTTAAATATTTCCAGAAATTTTGAAATTTGCTTATCCAACTTCTGCTAATGAAGTCTCTGAGGAAATGGAGGTGGTGGTTTTTCCAGATCAATTTTTAGCAGATAAATAGGTCTCTTAGAATCTTTTGGAATGACCTCTTTTCATTCTTCAATTTCTTCTCTCTCTACTTCAATTTCTTTTTGAACCCGACCTTCTGACTCTCTTATGCTTCTAAGTTGAATGGGTTTTATTTGTTCCTTATTCTAGTCTTTTTGATTTGATTCAATATTAGTAGGAAGTGTTCCTTGGATCTATTACTTAATGAATTTGTTATTTGCCCAAGTTGATTTGTTATATTTCTAACCATAACTCCTTGACTTTGTAACTGATTTCCCATTTGTAACACCACTTCTTCTATAGACAACTTCTTCTCCTTAAACTGTGTATTATGTTGAAACCTAGAGGATAAGAAGATCAATAATTCTTATTCCTTTGGTTGTTCCAGTTTCCCAATAAGTTTCCTTGCTTGTTCCCCCATTGTTGATTATTACTACGCGAATTGTTATTCCAGTTAAAGTTGGGGTGGTTCTTCCAACCTGGGTTATAATAATTGGAATATGGGTTGTTTTGCTTATTATTTATGGAATTCAAAGTTTCTATTAATGCTTAAGGATCTATCATTTCGCCTAATGAATTCTCTTCAATCATGGAAATTGGTTGAGAAAAATTCAATCCAAATTGGTCTAATTTTCTTAAAATTGTAGCAACTTGATTTGCTAACATGGTAAATACATCAGATTCATGAATGTTGGCTACGTTCTTAGGATTTACCCTCTCAAAAGGTCATTAAAAACTATTAGTAGCCATTTCTTCAAGTAAAGTGTAGGCATCATGAAATGGTTTGAACATCAATGAACCACCAGCAGTGGAATTGATAATTGATTTAAGAGATCAAACTAATCCATTATAAAAAGTTTGAATTATTAACTAATATGATATGGCATGGTGTGGACACTTTTTGAAAAGTTCTTTAAATCTTTCACATGCTTCGTAAATAGATTCCCATTCAAACTGATTAAAAGATGTAATATCATTTCTAAGCTTAGCAGTTTTTTAGTGTGAAAAATATTTAGCAAGGAATTTTTGTGCTGATAGATCCAGGTGCTAACAAATTCAACAACATCTTAGCTTTATCCTTCAGTGAGAAAGGAAATAACCTAAGTCTTATTGCATCATCTGATACACTATTGTATTTAAATGTAGTGCACAATTGTAAAAAATTGGCAAGATGTAAATTTGGATCTTGAGTTGGTGATCCCCCAAACTGATTATTTGATACCAATTGGATAATAACAGGTTTAAGCTCAAATGAATTAGCCACTACAATAGGTTTTTGAATACTATAATGAAGTTCATCTAAAGTAGGGTTGGCATAATCTCTTAAAGGTCTAAACTCTTGATGAATTGGAGCATTTTTATTATTTTGGTCTGCCATTTCTATAATTTTTTTGGATTTTTTAAAATTTCTAATTTTTTTGGTTTTTTTGATTTTTCTAAGAGTTCTTTCTAATTCAGAATCATAGGGCACTAGTCCTTTAGAATCTGAGCTACGAATACACTATCATAAAATAAAATAAAATAAAATTTAAAACACACACAGAAAATAAGATACAATTCTTAAAGTTTAGATAAAACTTTCTAAAAATAAAAATTTTTCTTTCGATTCCCTAGCAACGGCGCCAAAAACTTGATCTCCGTTGATACTGCTAATATGCACAGTACAACAATAATTCAGATTATATTTTACTTATATTTCCTTACTTTACAACAAAACGAAAAACTTGATCCTAAAGAAACATAAAAATTTAACATTTAATTTATATATATTGGGATACTACTAAAGTATATGTACCGTTATCAAGTAATATAGGTCTTTTTGATTAACACCTGAATATCAAACCCACAGGAAATTTATACAATATGCAATTTTAGAAAACTTTCTACTTTTAAAAGGACAATTATTTAAACTGAATATATTTTGCAGTAATAAAAATTCAAATATTTTTGGTATTTTTGATATGTTGACAAAATAGTAACAACTTAAAGAGATAACTAGAGTTTTATAGATGAAAAGAACTTAATAAGAAAAATATCTTTCTTCTTATCATTGATCAGTAATAAGTATAGGAATTTTGTTGTGGAAGTATGCAAATTGTGTTGTGTCAAATAGGAGTAATAATATTCTTTACCCTTACTAGAGTTGCTATAAAGAACATTGGTTATTTTTAAAGCTTGAATAGTTCTGAAGACTAGCTAGGCAGGGAAGATACTAGCTCTCA
>NW_018230221.1:158731-160262 GCF_001263595.1 Phalaenopsis equestris | reverse complement strand
ATTCTCATTCATACAACCTCGTGTGATTCTTTTCAATTGTGGACTGAGACAATACCAACCCAGTTCTTACATGTTCTCACAATAAATTTTAACATCTGGATTGGCCAAATCAAGAAGTAAATGAAGTGCATGGATTTAAATCATCACAACTTCTTCCAACATTAAAGATTAATACTCTCCACAATTTCCATCCAAAACTTAATTACTTATAATTTCAAGAAGAAAGATAAAGAAAACTACTCAGAATTCATGGAGAAAATAAAACCACACTTTAGTTTAAAAGTAGAAATCATTGTCAAACCAACAACAAGTCTCAATTAAAACCAAAAGTAGTCTGAAAGAAAAAAAATAAAAACTTATCTCAAGTTCTCCACCAAACTCTTGAAGTTCCTTTGATTCTCTTCTCTTTACAATCACTCAAAATTAACTAACAAAAAGGATAAAATAAAAGTAAAAGTGGCGCCTGAAAATCTCTCCAACTAACTCCCCAATTTGATGAACTTTCAAAACCTTCCAAGTATTTTAAGGCTCTTTTCAAAGTCCTCTCTTCTTTCTTTTATAGTTTTCCAAGCGGTGCCTTGGAAACTCTTCAAAATGTGTCCCATTCAATGTATTTCCCAAAGAGATGCATCCTTTCATGATAACTTTCATCCATGGTGGTTATAAACACCTATTAAGCCAATGGGTGCCTCAAAAACCTCTTCAAACTTCATAGAAACTGACTTTATTCGTCTAGTAATTTCCACTGGTGCTTAAGGTGCTAAACCACGGGACCTCTGACGCTTAGGTGCGGCCTTCTCTGTTTAACCGGCGCTTAAGCAACGGATCTCCACTTAGGAGCCAAAACTCATTGGCACATTTTTTTACCTTTTTGCTCCAAATTTGATTATTTTTCACTCCTTTAAGCATTTTTCACCTTTTTATTTGTATCTGAAAGAGAAACACAAAAAACATTCAATTAAAGCGCAATATCTCAAAAATTGGTATAAAAATGTATCTAAAATTACTATATATTTTAGGTGCATCAAACTTCAGAGTATTACAAATAAAATAGGAGATCCTAAGCACCTTTGATCACTTAGATTGGAGGATGAAAGAGAATTTTGATCATACTAGAACATTTGAAGAAGGATTAGTGCGGATATTTAAAGAAAAAGGAAGGATCAAAGAAAATTTGACAAATTAATTCCCGTACCGACCCTTCTATAATTTGTATGTTCATTGCCAGTCTATGAGAGATATTAGAGGAGGAGAAAGCTTTGAACATTAGGTAGAATAATTGAAGAATTTGGACTCTCTCTAATAGTTTAAAATACTTATGTACTAAAAGTGATTGTGTGGATTCGATTTAGTATGTTTCGCTTTACAATTCTGAACTTTGATTGTGAGTATAGTTTTGTGTCAGTGTTTAGTGTTGTGGCTTGATTTCGACACTGATTTATAATTTAGTTTGCTTAATATGTGTGAAAGTGTGATTAGAAAAATGTGTTTGTAAAAGTGTGTTTTCATATATAAAAGTTAGTTTGTTGTT